>NC_142512.1:32304545-32607575 GCF_057876585.1 Rhinolophus sinicus
TGTGTGTGTGTGTGTGTGTCCATATATATGTGTCTTGATTATACTGAACAAGTTAAAGGTAAATTATTGATACTATTTCAAATGATCCTGAAGAATGAAGGACAAGAGAAAAAAGGAAGCATCTTGATTTGACAATGTAATGGAATCCACCCTTTGTGTGAATCACTTACCATTTACGCTAACTACTCTGCAGCATAATAAGAACTCTGAACATTATGAACTATGCTTCAGATTAATTTTTTTTCTTTTTTTTTTTTGCAAATTGCATTTGGTGACATCAGTCAACTGTGTTCATGCACGCTGGGGCTTACAGCTTGGCTCTCCACTCAGAATTTTGAGAGAGAAAGAAAAACTGCTGAGGAAGCAAATACGGAGAGAGCAGAGCCTGGTGAGGCTTATCTTTGCTGTGAAGAGGTCTTTCACTACGACCTTAGCAGTTACATCTTGATTGGCCTTCTTTCCTGGAATATGTTCAAGTTTCCTAGGCATGCTGAGAAGGGAATTGGAAGTGGATGGGAATGAGAAATGCTGCAATTACAAAGCATCTTAATATTGAAAAAGAAATTGAATCTTTAAATTTATTTTCAGTAATAACACAAGACACGGGCACCCTGGAACATAGCTTTCCCTTCTCCTCTCTTACCCAGCTTTCTCTCCCCACCCCTCCCCTCTTTTACTTTCCTGTCGCTTTCTTAATTTTTATCTTTCTTGTTTGAACAAAACATAAGAAATAATTTTAAAATGAGCATGTACTTAAATAAAAATAGTGCAATCATTATGGAAAAAAACATAAAACTTGGCTGACTTTAAATTTTACTCTTGTCGTTACTGCTTTAAATACCAGTGTGACTGTGGACGGGAGGCTTATTTCTGCAGCCACAGCTTACAAGGCTGCCATGGAAACATCTGGACTGCTGCATTAACAGTGAAGCTTGTCAGAACAATCAGCTTTGGCATGGGGAAATGACAGTGAACGGAACAATTCTGACTATGGGGGTACTTCCATTAAACAAAGTGTGTGTACAACTCTCTCCAGAGAGAAAGAAGATATGGACACCTCTCCTCCCGTGACTTCCCACTGGGTTAGAGAGAGTGGCCTCTGTTATTTCACTTCTCCCATTGTCTTGGGTTTTATTTCTTATGGTTTTGTTTTTGTTTCTAATGTATGCATTGTGCTTGGTAATTGTTGAAAATATGTGCTGAAACTGCTCCTAGAAAATGGATTTTCTCCAGCATGTTAATTTAGCTGTACATTCAATCAAATTTCAAATCAAACTATATTTCTCCTTCAGGGTAAATTCCTCCAAAAATCATCTCCAGATTTTGGCAGGAGTAACTTGAATGTAAGACAGAATAATGAGACTGGGAGGGGGCAGGGGAAGGAAAGACCAGTAAATTAAGTGCCTGTCGACCTGGGTTTGAATCCTACTTCTGTGCCTGATTTGTGAACCTGGGCCACTAAGAAAGTACAGAAATTCTGTACTTTTCCCTCCTATAATATAGGGAAGATAATGGGAAAAGTATAAGGATGTGCGTTGTGAGTGATAAAGTGTTATAAAAATGGCAACTATTATTATGGGATTTAAGTCTGTTTGACTTAAATTTCTCCTTTTCTTTATAAGAGAAAGCCTTTATTTAGGAAGACCTCCTCAGATAATTTCATTAACAGTGATAGAGAAAAGAAAGATGTCTGTTTTCCATTGTAAAGTATGGTTAGATCACATTGTGAATTAAAATATTAATTTACAGTCATTCATTCATTCTTATAGATGTCTGGATTTTATTGAGATGCTAGTAAGTAAAAGGCACTTTGCTAGGCAGTGGAAATATTACAACGAACAAGAATGACTTAAGCACTGCCTTTCTGGGGATTTCACTCCACTGGGAAATAAAAGCAAAAAAGTCTACACAAATAAAAAAAAAACTGCAAACTGATAAGTCGTACAAAGAAACAAAGAATGGAATTGAAAAGGCTTTACAACAGGAGGAAGGTGAGGTCAGATGGATATGATCAAGGAAGGACTAACAGAGGAAGTAAAACTCTAGAAGATGCGGGTAGGGAAAGCATTCAGGAGAAGCAGCATGTGCAAAGTCCCTGGGGTAGAGAAGATACTGGCTTACTGAGAGAGAGAACTGAAATTAGGCCAGTGTGTGAAAGGGGCATATGGATGAAAGGGAGAGAGGCACATGTTGAGAATGGAGACACAGCTAAAGGCTAAATCATGCTGGGCCTTGGTAATTTGATTTTATGTGAAATGGGAAACCACTGAAAAGGTTTTAAACAATGGAGGAACACAAATAGCTTCTTGGGCTACTGTGAGCCTTTAAGAGTTAGAATTCTAGTTATTTTGCTGAGAACCATAGCATTCTTGAACATGTAAGTACAAAATAAATTCTGGTTATCACCACTGAGGGAAATCTGAAGATTAGGCTGAGTTCATTTTCCTGTCATTTTACAAGTTTAAATGGAAAACAAGAGATGGTTTTATTAGTGGACCGTCACACCATCTTCCATTTGTAGTGGATGGCAAACTTATGCTGTTGATGGTCTTTGCGAATTGAAGAACAGGAAAGAACAAATCAGACTTTTCATCAGGAGGGACTGCCTAGAATGAACTGAAATTCTTTGAACTTAACTGCATGTAGGAGAAAAACATGTTAAAGGACTTTGTTAGTCCTATAGTTCTGTTTTTTTTTTCCCCTCTAAGACAGTTAAGAATTCACAGAGTACTGTTTTCAGCAAGAATATGAATAAAACTTTGTTCTGTTGTGATTTCTGTTTTAAAATTTTTGTGCTGGGCAGAATCCTGTCACTGAGCAAAAAATGCTAATTGGACATTTGATTCATCTGGACAGCTGTGAATGGAATTTTTGCTAACCAGCAGCAGATGCAGACCTAAAACAGCATGGCAAGTGGCCATTGGCATAGCTGTGACGTTAGCTGTGTGTGCCCACGCTCCACTCCACTACCATCTCAAAGTCTTACTTTCCTTGAAAGATTCTTATTACATATTTCTGTAAATTAATCTTAGGAATGGTAAAGGGCCAACCCAATCAATTGGCATGGGAAGAGAGAATCTGTCACAGCATTTCTAATGCTCCCAAGGGTGGATCGGTGGAATGAGATGGGAAACACTTGCTGCTTTCCAGTTGAGAACACAGAACAGATGCTGGCATTATGAACACAACATTGCCTACTTGCAGTTCATGTCCTGGATGGAACTGTATGCCACTCGGTCTCCAGGTAACACTCTTTAGTTTATTTAGGAATAAATGTCTTTGGAAACGAACCAACCCAAAGCAGGAATTCAGTACATTCAGAAGAGGATACTGACCTTTCTGATTTGTTTTTAAGTTTGATGAATTGGTGAATCGTTTCTATACCAGATACTGGTTCATTTAACCAGGAGTGAACCCCGGAAACCACTTATGGAATTGACAATAAGCAAACAAACAAAGAACCAAAAAACATGGGTTCTATCCTCCAGAGATTTTTTACTTCCAAATTCTTCTTGAATGATTTTGATGTATACCCCACATTGAGAATCACTCATCAAAATAAGACTTTAAAAAAAATAAAGAGTTTAAGATCCCTGTTATTAACTCCATGTGGTACATATGGATAGTCACAGCATACAGTTCCCAGACTGAAGAAAGAGTTGGGAGGAAATCAAAGGGTTTGGCATTCCCAAATCCTCTGGCCTGGCATCCCCCTACAATGATCCTCCTGGTCACAGAGTGAATTTCTAAAAGAAATCAGGTCAAATTATCTACTGTAAATTTCCTGGTGGAAGTGATGGGCTTGGTTCCCACTATGTGAAAGAGTGCCCCATTCTCCCTCCCATTTTATGTAAAGTAGAAAATTTTCCATTGGTCACGTGCATGTTGAGGGGAACCACATTTCCTCATGGCTACTTAAGTCTAGAGTGTTTCCCTCAAGGCAGAGATGCTGAAGGTCTACAGAGCAATTCTCTGCCGTGTCTGCACACTGGAATGACCTAGGGAGTTGTGTTTTGTTGTTGTTGTTTTGTTTAGTTTTTTTTTTAAATCATGCCTGTCCTCTCCATTCCCCCCCAATATGTTCTGATTTAATTGTTTTCGCCTGAAGTGTCTCACTGTTTTAATAGCATTGCAGATGATTTTAATATGCAGCTAGATTTAAGAACCACTAGACCATAGCATCCCAGTGTGCCATCCACTGGTCTAAGGATGTGGCTTGTTATATTAAGAATGGTTGACCAAGAGTTCTGTTGGCTGGATATATTGTAAACATGTTGGCGGGTATGCGTATTCATCATAACCTTATTGTGACACGCAATTATGCCAATCTGCACATCCAACTGATTTGTCCTACATCTGCGCTTTTAGGCCGCAAACCTTAGGGAGGGCTATTCTAGCACTGGGTAGGGTTATTCTTAGAACGTTCATCCATTCTTTAGTGATTCAACTGATTATTGAGACCTCCTACTTGCCAGGAATGGAGATAGATGCTGGGGATATATATATATATATATATATATATATATATATATAACACACACACACACACACACACACACACACACACACACACACACACATATATATCTTAAAGGAGCTCACAGTTTAGTTGGGAAGAACAGATGTGCCAACAGTCGCAATATAATGCCGTAAAAAAAATCTATATATGTAGGAGCAATAGACGCAAGAGAAGAGCACAAAAGAATGCCTGATCAGTAAAAGTAAAATAGACAAGTTGACTCGGTGAATGGAGGCTCAATGAGTACATACGGTACAGGATTGGACAGAAAATTGTAGGCAAAGGGAAGATGTTTGGCAAAGCCATGAGAGTTCTAAGTAGCAGTCCATGTATATAAACTGACTATAATTTGGTGGGACTAGCTGGACCATGGGGTATATGACGGGCAGTGGTACATGGCAGGCAGCGATTGATCATGGAGGGCCTTGTCTGCCATCCTTAGGAGTATGCATTTTGATCTATAGGCAATGGAGCACCATCGAAGGGGAGAAAGAAACAGACAAATCAAGTACCATCTTACAAGATGCAGGCCAACTTGACTGAACATCCATCCAGAGACAACCAATCACATCATCCCTCAGCCAGCCCAAACTGAGGGGATTCAGGCAAGCGACAAGCTGCAAACCATCCATTCATCCATTTATTCACTGAACCAACACTTACTGAACACCTACTACTGTGAGGAGTAAATGAGGTAATAATCCACATAAAATGTTTAGCAATTCCTGGAACACGGTCGTGATTTTTAAAAACTGGGGACAGATCACTCTTGGGAAGAGTGAGGCTTCCCCTTTTCAGGTATCTTTTTCCATGCAGAAGGAGCTTGGAGGTATAAGAGCTCTAGGGTCTTTCCTCCCTTTTACTTATTGCACCTTGAAGGGGTCAGGGGGAATGGATTCGATTGGTAAGTTCTGGAAAAACACATTGATCACGCCTGGCTCAGTTCCTTCCTTTCTTCTTCTTGAGAGTGAGTTGCCCACATGAAGACGACTTCTCTGCTTCTCTATGCCATGCATGTCAGAGGACTGCCTCTCCATTAGGAGGTCTGCTGTGGTCCAGGGATACCTGCATGAGTTTACTTCTGGGGTACAGTATCGGGAAATCCACTAATCTGAACATATATGCTCTATCAGTAACAAAGAGAATCTGTTTGGTACCTTTCTCTTTTTCTCAGTTCATTCAGAATGCAGATAGGGAGACTATTCTGTATTGGACTCAACAGCACCCACTTGTTTTGGTTTGGGATGATGAAATCACCCAATCATGAAAACATACAGCACAGCACCTAGCCAAACACAAGGTGTTTGTATAAGTTAGAATTCTTGGATTTAGACAACTCTCTCGCCAACTTAAATAGAACAAGAATCTATGGGAAGGCCATGGGATTACTCACATAATCTAAGGAAAAGGTGAAGAACTACTCAGAGGACAGGAGACAAAGAAGGTCTGGCAAGAAATGATGGAGAATTGTCTTGGGGTGCTGCTATCCGAGGAAGCAGCTCTAGCTACTTTCAGTCTTGACTCTCTGGTCAAAATCCAAACTCCAGGGAAAGACTCTTTGATACATTTGGCTTAGGTCACATGTTTACCCTTAACAGATAAAGCCAAGACATCTTTGCTGGGAGCTTCATGAGACACTGGCCAATGGGGGACATGCTGCCCTCACCACCTCAGTCACAAAATGGAGCATGAATGCTAGATAGCAAAATCGAACAAACATACTAATAACTAATTTCTACCATCAATCAATATGAATGTAATTGTTCTCATCATCAAATTCCCAACAAGGTTTGAAGCATCCTAGAGGGAAATAACTGTCTTACATTTTTTTCCCAGATGTCACAGCAGTGAACGTATTTTCTTTCCATTATTACTTCTAAGAACACACTTTGATTTACTCTAAATATCCTCTCATCTTATGATGAGATGCCATGTGTTTTTTTGTTTGTTTGTTTGTTTGCCCCAAACCATCATGTTTCTCATTGGAATGCTTAGTGAGTACATATTCATTAATTATGAAGATGACCTATCATTTCCTGGTGGCATGGTAATTTGGTCTTTCCTCACAAGACAGAAGAAAATATAGAGTGCAAAATATGCACCGTCACTTATTGTAATTCAAGGACATGATTTGATGATCAAGCGTGAGAGAGAGGGTAATAGCGTCAGAGAGTCAGGAACTGACCCAGAAGAAGACTGGAAGAGACCAAGACAAGAGAGGATGGAGATAGATGAATTGTAACAAGTCTTTCATGGCCCCAGAAACATCCAGGTGGAATAGGTATTGCTTAGGTAAAGCTGTTGACGGGACTACTACTTGGTATTTTGAAAAAGTAAGAAGGGTCATCCACTGTCATAACCAACTGAAATAATTTCTTCTGGGAAATGCAGACTATGTATTGTAAGTACATCATGTGTATAAACTCACAGGTACCCCTGAAGCACAGACCTTTCACTGTGAAAAGTGCCCTTTCTCCAGCAGCACGGGCACCACTGAGCCAGCTGGAAATGCAGAATCTCAGGTCCCATCCCACACTTAGGCATTTGATTCTGCATTTTGACTCCCAGGTGGCTCACATACATATGATAGTTTGAGAAGTACTGCCCTTGGGTATTCAGAGATCTGAGGAGGGAAAATCAGAAGATTTGAGTTCTGATATTCCCTTCAACACTCTCCAGGCATGTGACTCTAGAAATGGCGTATTTCCCCAGAGTTTCAGCTTCCACATCTGTTTGGTGACATCTCTACACACTCCTTCTGTTTGGGACTTGGTGGGCAGAATCAATGAAATCTGAATGTGAAGCTGAAAATTGGAAAGGACCCTGGAAATGGAAGCTCTTCAGTTACTTCGTACGTGAAGCTGAAGAGGGGAAACTAACCTTTCCTCTGGCTGTCACTTGTGAGTTTTTTCACTGTTGTATTCTTTCTTGCTTGCTCTGAGTAGACTTCGCTGTGTGCGAACAAGTCAGCAGACGATGCGTTTATTTTTGAACACGTTAATTTCTTTATCAGCTCTATTTATTTTCCGAGGGCATCACTGTATTACATTAATGCTCAGGTTGTTAACAATACCAGCTGGCACTGCAGGCATCGCTTATATTCACAGTGTAAAAGCTTGGGGGGGGGGGTGATGTAGCATGGAAATTGCCATCCAAACCCCAATGCTGGATCTCCTCCTTGATGTGCTTTTTATCTCCCCTTGGAAGCAGATCCACCATTCCCTCCTCTATTTCCAAAGCCTTTTATTTATGATATAATTTGGCATCTCTGCAATTTATTTTGTTATTCTCCAGCAGATTTTGAGGTCTTGGGGAGCAGAGACTCTTCATAGTTTTCATTTATTTATTTATTTATTTATTTATTTATTTATTTATTTATTTATTTTTTATCTGCCTCAGTGCTTAGCACATACTGTTTCCCCGAAAATAAGACCTAGCTGGACAATCAGCTCTAATGTGTCTTTAGGAGCAAAAATTAATATAAGACCTGGTATTATACTATACTATATTATATTATATTATATTATATTATATTATATTATATTATATTATATTACATTATAAAGACCTGGTCTTATTTTATTATAAGATCGGGCCTTATATTAATTTTTGCTCCAAAAGACGCATTAGAGCTGATTGTCTGGCTAGGTCTTATTTTCGGGGGAACACGGTAGTTGGAATGCAAGAAATATCTGTAATTTGAGTGATGGAGGAAAATATAAAATGTACTATTTTATCCTTATTCATTTATTTTCCGTATCAGTGGAATTTTCAGATAAACTATCTTCATAGTATAGATCAGATCCTTATTCTTCCATAGTACCCTTCAAAATGCTTGTCACACAAGTAGGTCCATCTTTAACGAATCTTTTCTGACAGCTTGTGAGCTCTCTGATAGCAGGTATGGCCTCTTTTCTCCTCCCCACATCTGCAGGGCTCAGAACAGTGTCTGTCACATGGTAGGTGTTCAATAAATATATGTAGAATTAAAGTGAGTGATTGGACATAGATTCCAAATTTTTGAGGATTCCTACTGCTATATTGTGATTTTTAAGAAATATGTGCATATTTGGTCATTCAGATAAGCAAAATATATTTCATATATATATATATATATATACACATATATACGTATACATAAATACATATATACACATACATACATATAGATATATACACACATATATATAGTCTTCCAGTTCCTGCTTCATAGCTACTAAAACCCTTGGTATTTCCTAAGAGATGAGAGCCATAAAGCTGTTTTTAGTTATGTTAATGAGGTGACCTTTGGAAAGCACCTATGGATGGGGGGCTGGTTGCCATGAGCCAACCTTGTGATCAGAAGGTTGGAACTTTCAGTCCTGGCCTCCAGGCAGGGAAGAGGGACTGGATGTTGGATCAGCCACCAATGGCCAATGAGTTCATCAATCATGCCTTTGTAATGAAGCCTCCGTAAAAACCAAAAAGGACTGGGCTTGGAGAGCTTCAGGGCTGGTGAACACGTGGAGATGTAGGGAGGGTGGCATGCAGTAAATAAGCCGGAAGCTCTGCATACTTCCCACATACTTCGCCCTAAGCATCTCTTCCCTTGGCTGGGCTAAGTTACATATTTTTATAATAAACTGGTAATCTAGTAAGTAAAATGTTTCTCTGCGTTCTGTGAGCCATTCTAGCAAATTAATCAAATTTGAGAAGAGAGTCATAGGAACCCTAATTTATGGGGAGTACAGATGGACTTGGGACAGATGTCTGAGGTCCAAGGAAGTGGGGTCATTGGAACCTCCAATGCATAGCTGGTCCACCAAAGCACAGCTGACAACCAGAGCTGGAGACTGGTGTTTAAAGTGGGACAGGTGGTGGTGGTGTGGGAAATAGTCTTGTAGGACTGAGTCCTCACCCTGTGGAATATGCTGCTAACTCTGGGTAGATAATGTTAGAATTGAGTTGAATTGTAGGGCACTCAGCTGGAGTCCAGAGAATTACTTGGCATTACGTGGGAACCCCTGAGCCATACGTACACACTCACTTTGGAATTGGGTCTGGAACCCTAATTTACCTACCTTTTTGTTCCTTTCTACAACCAATTTATTTCCAGAGTAAACCTTTCCCAGTTGGAAATCTGGCCAATTTCTTCCCAGTTTAGGAAGTTTTCCAATCAGTTCTTTCCCCCAAGTGGCCTACTGCCTGGAGAGAAGGAAAGTAACACGTATTGAATGCATACTTAAAAAAAAAAAAAAAGAAAGAAAAATACATGATAAGTGTTACTATCTCTACTTTTATAGTGATAAAAAAATGATGCCCAGAAGGGTAAGTGGCATGATTAAGGTCACAGAGCTACTAAGAGGCGGTATTTTAACCCAGGACTGAATTTATAGTTACTCTTTCTACAGAATCACATTGCCTGTGTAGTGAATGGAAAAGTCTTATATTTTCTCTTTGGTTGGCATCTGTTCTTCAAGGCAGCTGCTGTGTCTGAATACGGGCCACAGAACTGGTCAGCATTTGAGAAGAGTGATATTCTGAATTTAATTCCTCTATAGATTTATTTTCAACAAGAATCACTTCATCACCCAAACTTCACTTTTCCACACTAAGCGGACTCCTTCAACTGGGGCATGTAACTTGACCGTGGCCTCATTCCATCTTCCTCAGATCTAGGGCAGTGATGGTCAGCCTGCTTCTTTCACATTGCTTGTTGGTTGATCCTTTCACCCAGTGGGAAGAACTGGGTTAAGGTTCAAACGAGCTCTGATGCAAAGGTATTTGGATTTTCAAGAAATACATCTTCCGTTCTCTCAGATAAACTGTCCACTGGCTTCTTTGTACACAAGGCCTGTTCAACTCATGTATTTCATAAAGTCTAAAGAGAAAAATTGGTCATCAGCATAATTATTGCCTGGCTGTAGATCTACTGATAAGCATCATTTCAAAATACATATTCTCATAATTTACACTTCCTTTAATCTATTACTTAATGTTTTAATTGACTTTTTGAAGCAACCTTTCAACATTCATTCACCAAATAGGTATTCAGTGCGTCCCTTGCATTAGGTACTTTGCTGGGTACTGAGAAAGCTACGGGCCCTGAGAAATCCTGGGCCCTGGCCTCAAGCATAATTCATTCCTACAAGAAGTGCCAAGACTTTCCAGAGAAGGAGGCTTTGATGGGGACTGGACAGAGGAGAATGAACAAGTCTGGGAACAGTCAGGGCAAGTGAGAAAAAATATAAAAACAACCAATTCCATAGTCCAATAAACTCTGCCCATGCACGATTATTTAGTGCCTTTAAAAAAAAAAAAGAATTTTTTTTAAAGGAAAGGAAAGTTATGTGTGAAAACATTTAAGGTCATAGTTTTGCTCTGAGTAGATTCTAATAGGTTTTTCCTATCCTTATGTAGTCATTTTGGTGGAAAAGAACTCTGCATTTCAATTGCCAAGAAAGAGCCATCAGGCTGAACAAAGAGAGAAGCCTTTCACGGAATCTTTTAAAATCAGGAGAGGCTGCAGTGCTCTTGACCAAGGCTAATGGGACAATCTGGTCACTGAGACTGGAGTGGCTACTGTGATAAAGAGCTCTTCTGTTAATGTCAGTGTCCTCTCCAACCAAGCCACATGAAGCCCTAGAGAGGTAGGGGTGTGTGTGTGTGTGTGTGTGTGTGTGTGTGTGTGTGTGTCCAGCCCTCATGCATTTTTTTCTTTCTTTTCTCTTGGGAAAGAATCAATGAAATATACAGCTGAAGGGACTTGGGTTAAAGTTACATTGGGGGCTCTGGTTTAGACTTGACAGATAGCTTACTTTAAATGCTGGCTCACGATATGACTTAGTCATCATATCATATAACCCCAAGAGCATCTAGTCCAAACTCTTTTTAGATAAGGAGAGTGTAACCCAGAGAAGTCAAGCAATTTACCCGAAGGCACACATATGATTAGTGCCAGGTCTCTATTAAACCAGTGCTGACCTTATAATAAATGCTGACCTGCCTTATTCAACATTAAGTTTTTCATTAATAATTATTAATGAATGTTTATGGTATGCTTTGCTAAATACCTTGTTAGATTATGGATTATTTTCAATGGAGAGGCAATGTCCATGTATAAATTCAATGCTCACTGCTGTTAGGTCACGGGCTAGTTGCATAACCTTTCTAAGCCTCAGTTTTCCCATCTGTAAAATGGAGGGGATAATAGTTACAGGGACATCATGAAGATTCAATGAGGAGCTCAACACAACATCTGGCACACTTAATACCCAGTTCATTATGGTTTAGTCTTTCTGGGCTCTTCTGTCAGACAGAGCAAAGGTCTTTACTCTTTAATTATGTCTGCCTGTCCTAAAGATGGTTATGAAAGGTCTATATCCTCTGAGTGCTTTCATTCCCTCTAAGTCCCTCTAAATGCCTGCCTGACAACTCTGGAGGGCTGGAGCTTATCTCCCTCACAGTTACCCCCTTCTCTACTCCTGTCCCTGTCCTCCAGGCTCTTGGCAGCCTCCTGTAGAGGGAATCTGGATGTGTTCCCATTACAGCCTCATCACCTTGGGAGGGAGCTTCATCAATGGTAGGCCCACATTTGCAGAATCCTTTCAGAGAGGAGCAGGGGCCAGCTCCCACATGGCAGGCATGCCATCCAACTCTGAGCCCAGCCAGGTTTGGGTTGGCTTGCAAGATCTGGGACTTGTCATAATATGTCTAGCATTCTAAGAATGGCTTCCATAGAGCCCTGGAGTTTAAAACAAAACAAAACAAAACAACCCATAATGTGCAACGCAGCACATCAGCCCTTTGGCAAGAACCAAGGGAGGAGCTCAGTTCAGCACATACTTGGCTGTGCATGTTCCTAGCAGCATAAAAGAATGTTCTTGGTTCCTTCTGAAGCTTGCTCACCTCTAATGTAATAAGTCATCTTCTGGGCAAGGTTTTCGCACATGCATGGACATGCTGCTTCTCTGGTTTCCTTTTGCAAATCATCCCCTGTGAGTGAGTGTGCAACCTACTCTTGTGCACAACTACCGTAGTTGGAGGGAAAGGTGGCCATTCAGTGTGCATTGATAGTGGCAATACATTCCCTGAGGAAAGTGAAAGCTTCAGCAGAGGTATGAAACAGATTTGGAAACTACTCTATCTGCTAAGGCAGCTCCAGCCATCAGTGAATTCTTCAGCTCCCCAGCCTCTGAGGTTCATTTGAATGGTTACCATTTGTGATTTCTCTGTCCCTTTTGATTTGAGAAATAAGCTCTTTTTATTTTGGGTCTCTGAAGGGAATTTTGAAGGATCTTATCTTGCTCCTTTTTTGTCATCTGTGAAAATGAGGATGTAGCTTGAAGAGGGGGAGTGGGGTGAGGAATGAATAGAGAAAAAGAGACTTTTTTTTTGTAGGGGGGCTTACAGGGTGGTACAGCAGTTCACCCTTCTCTATGGTGTCACTTTCCCTTTTGTCGGTTACCCAGGGTGAACCATGGTCCAAAAATACTAAATGGGTAATTCCAGAAATAAATACACCGTTCATGTTTTAAATTGTATGTTGTTCTGAGTTGTGTGACGAAATCTTGAGTCGTGGTGCATCATAGGCTGTTTAACCCCTAAGTATGATTTTTGCTGTGGATTTATTTATAGGAACCCTTTATGAGATTAAGAAAGTCCCTTTCTATTCTGAATTTGCTGAGATTTTTAAATTATAAAATGGAGATGACCTCTGTTAAATGCTTTTTCTGCACTGAGAAGAGAATATGATATTTAGCCCTTATTTTGTTAATGTGGTGAGTTATTTGTTCAACTTTTTTTTTCTTGGTGTTTAAGGGTGGGCCAACTTTTTGAATATTAAACAAATCCAAATCTTGCTTTCTTGAAATAAACCTTTTTTGGTCATCATGTATTAACCTCTTAAAACATTGTTGGATTTAGTTTGCTAATATATTTGCATCTTCATGACTGAGACCATCCTGTAATTTTCACTTCTTGTAATCTTCTTGTCAGATTTTAGCATACAGATTTTGCTGGCTTCAAAATAAGTTTGGGAGTATTCCATTTTATGTTGGTTTCTGAAACAGTTTGTGTATAAGTGGCTATGTCTTCCTTAAATGCTTTGCAGCATACACTAGTGAAGCTATTTGGTATTGAGCTTTCTGTGTGTAAAGTTTACAATTATGTACTCAATTTCTTTGATGTCATAGAAAATGATTCAGACATTCTCTTTTTGTGTTAGTTCTAACAAATTGGATTTTTTAATATAAAATTTTCTATTTTATCGCTTTAAATTTTAATAAAAATTTATAACAATTTTAAAATAAATTTTAAAATTGTTACAATATTCTCTTATTTTTAAAAAATATCTATAAGATCTGTAATGATTTTCCTTTTCTTACCTAACATTGGTTCCTATTCTTGATTTATCTTACTAGACAGTTATAAATTTTATTACTCTTTCCAAAGAATCTAATTGGCCTTTGATAATTCTAAGTTTGTTCTCTCTTTCAGTACAGTGTAAGGATCTTATAATACTTTCACTCTAACTCATAGACTAGAATTGCTGCATATCAATAAGTTCACAGATATTTTAAACCCTATGAGACATTATTATTGCTTTATACAGTTGATATTCATTGAGCTCTAATCATGTATTTATTCTTTTTATTGATGTTTATTCCTTCCTTCATTTCTAAGCTTCCATCTGGGATAATTTCTTTTTTCTCAAAAACCTTCCTTTAATATGGGTATACTGAATTTTCTCAATTTTTGTTTGTCTGAAAATATTTTTATTTCACCTTTATTTTTGAAGGCCATATTGCTGGGTATAGAATTCTAAGTTGGAAAGGGTTCCCCCCAACACTTAAATACTTTGTAGAAATAATTTGAATTTCTCTCTTTCAATATTTGTGATGAGACAGTTAGCAGTCTATTCTGTGTTTTTTGTGTGTCTTTGGTTATCAGTAGTTTTACTATGATATGCCTAGATGTGGGTTTCTTTGTATTTATTCTACTTGGGGTAAGAATTCTTGAATTTATGACTCAATGTATTTCATCACTTTAGAAAGAATTGCCAATGTATCTTCAAATCTTTCTTCTTCCCCATTCTTTCTTGCTCTGAGACTCTAATTACACATATATTAGCCATTTTCAGTGTATTCCAGGTGCCCTCTCTCCTGTATTTTTATCCTTTTGTTCCTTCTTCATGATTCTGGATATTTTTTTCTATCTTCCTTTTTAAAGTTGTGTTTAGATGCTGTTAAACACACCTATGAAGGTCTTAATCATAGATATTGTATTTTTCAGTTTTAAAATTTCCATTTGAGTTTTTTGTACTTTCCAATTACGTGCCCAAATTCTGAATCTTGCCTTTTATCTCCTTTATAAGCATTGTTATTCTAAAGGCTACGACTAATAAATAATTCTATTATTTAGAACTTCTTGTATCCTTTTCTATTTTCTCTTGGTTTTTGTGTATCCTGCCTTGTCTTCTCATTGTGCTTTGTTACTTTTGATTGTGTGCTAGACATTATATGATGAAAATCAAGAGAAAAATGGCTTATGATGATGTTCTTTCTTCAAAGAGGATTTATGTTTGCCTATGGAGGACAGTTAGGGCACTAGCAATCCATGGTCATGTCAATCCAACTTCAGGGAATGAAATGGTTTGAATCTTGGCTCCAACTTCTTTAAGGTTTAATCTTCTTCCATTCTACCCTTCCTTACTCATAGGATACCGAGCCTTTAGAATTCCAAAAGTTTATCAGTGCCCCTTTGGTAGACTCAGGACTCCAATTTTGTCTCTCTAACTCTAATTAATCTGTTAAAGTTCCTGTTCAGTAAAAACTGTCATCGACTTCTTCTGGAATCAGCAGATACTCTAAGGGTAAAAGAGGTCCAGATGTTGAACGTCCGTCTGTTGGTTTCCATCTTCTTTGTGATCTCAGTTTCCTAAGTTCTCTCTCTCTCTCTCTTATTTAAAGCTCACCAATGACTTCAAGCAGATTAAAATGTTGTACATATTTTCTAGTTGTGAGAGTGTTGGGTGGACTACTTAGTCCACCATTTCAGAAACTATTTAATTATCTTAAAATGAAATTGCCCCCCCTCTGTGCTGCCTAAGGGAACCAAGCTGAGGAATTTAGTCCAAGCTTGGGCTGTGGGTTTTAAAATGAATATAACATTCTCCAAGGGCTGGGCAAGTTAGTGGCAAGAAGAACTGGGAGAGCACTCAAAAGGAAGATGAAATTTAAGTAGGAAAAATTCAGGACCTCTGCCGCAATCTCTGTTTATCATAGATGGCTCTGTTTTGCTTATAATAGAATTTCAGGTTTTATTTAAAAAAATTTTTTCTAACTGTAACCACAACTACATTCTAAGAAGGGTGGTTATTGATCACGTGAGGACTTTCTCAAATCTGTTGAGTACCTTGATATATATTTGGATATTCAACAAGGGAATAAAAACCGAACAAATTTACAAAACGGGAAGAATTTGTAGTTTTATGTGGCAATCATAGATGAAGGAGGGGAGGGGAAACAAAGGGAAAGGTTAAGAAAGATAGAGGTCAGTGTGACGGAGGTTATGAGCTTAGTGGTGTGGCTCCTGCACTTCCCTTCCTTTCTTTCTCGTCTTCCTCAATTTTCAGCAAAGTCAAATAAACTCAACTTTTACAGTAGAAAACAAAAGATGGATTATTTTTGTGTCAGTTGACATGATGTAGGATGAAGGCTTGGAACAGGAACCTAGAAGAGGGGTTTGGACTTCTACAGGATGTGTGGGACAGCCTATGTATCCATCATGACATTTGGGCTACAACTAAAACTGCCTCTCCTCCGTCTGGGGTCTCTTCACGAGAAACTCCCCTCAGCGTAAACCTGGGCTAACGACTGTGTTTCCATGTGGGAAGAGAGGCCATCTTTTCAGACAACATCACCATTCCCACTCTGGTCATAGTGAGCTGTTACAGCTTGAAATGGCACAGAGCACAGTGACGTAGGACTGTCCAAGAACCTGCATTCTAATTCTGATTCTGTTTCAAATGTTGTAGGGTTACCTTACCTTCAGTGTCTGCTTCCTCATTTCTAAAATGGAGTTTTGTTAGATTGGTGGTTTGCAATTCTTCCCTGAAGAATCCTTTGTAAAATGGAATCTTAAACAGAAGCATGCCTACGTAAAGCAAATAAAATGAACTCCATTTGAATGGAGGGGTGGGCAGGGGTGGCAATCTCACCCCAACTCGCTTCCTTACTCCACAATTCCTAAGGAGGCTCATTAGAGTATGGCTTGATAACTAGTGCACTGGATGGTCCACCTATGTCCTTACACAGAGAACAATGAATGCCACCTTTCAGTCATCTCAGAACAATAATAATTTAAGGAAAAATTACTTTTCCCCCTTATTGCGCTGGGAGGTGGAAAGCGGAAATGAACTCATATTTATGGAGGTTTTATTAAGTGCCAGACACTGAGCTAGGCACTTTCCTTAACCTTCATAAGGGCTAGCAGAGTTGGTTTTATGCCCAATGGAGGGAGCACCTGAAGCATCTAGATGAGTATTTGGCTCACGGTTCCATGGCTAGTATGTGGCAGGGCTGCATTTCAAGCTTAGCTCTGACTCCACTATCATACATGCAGCTGGTGAGTAGGAAAGCAGGCACCTCAGAAAATGAGATACAGGTTTGAGTCCAGGAAAATGCCATGAAACATTTTTTAGTGTGGAGATATAAATATAGCTTTTTGCCTTCAGATTCAAATTCGTGTGTTTTTTAATTTTTTATTTTTATTTTTTATTTAGTGTGATATGGGAGAGTCTAATGAGATGCCTCAGCCCACGAATGTGGCTTCTTTTAATTTACAGTCTAAGCTTTTCTTTGCTTGGTTACCTACACTTGTAGCCCTTGCCTACAGGGCTGGCAAGAAGCTGTTAATTAGGCTTTTTTTTTTTTTTTTTTTTTAGTGCTCTAGGGATCAACGCGTGGTATTCTCCTATTTCTGAATTACTAACATAGATTCCCAGGAGTTTTAGGGAAAACAGTGCCAGTGGTTAGAACCCTTGCTATGAATTAAATGTTCAAGATATTGGAAATTTTCCTGTGGGAAGAAAAAATTGTATGTGGCTTTTGATTTGATTATCATTATTCTGATGACTGTTTTCGTTTTGAAGCAATGCGATACAGTGACTAGACAGACACAGAATACCAAGTCCTCAGTAATAACAATAACAATAATTTGCTAACAAAGCACTAGTTCAGCATGATGGTTAATTTTATGTGTGCACTTGACTGGGCCACGGAGTAGCCAGGTATTTGCTGAAACATTTCTGGGCATGTCTGTGGGGGTGTTTCTGTATGAGGTTAACATTTGAATCGGCAGATTGAGTCAGATTGATCTCTCAAAGTGCGTGGGCTTCATTCACTGAATTGAAGACCTGAATAAACAGCTGAGGAAGAAAGAACAATCTCAACCTATTTTTGAGCCGGGACATCCGCTTTCTCTTGCACTCAGATTGGAGCTTGGTTCTCCTGGTGTTTCAAGCCTTTGGACTCAGACTGGGACTACACTTGAAGCTCTCCTGGGTCTTCTGTTTGAAGCCGGTGTGACTTCTCGGGCTCCATAATTGCATACGCCAATTCCTTATCATAAATCACATATATACGCGCATATGTCCCATTGGTTCCATTTCTTGGAGAGCTCTAACACGGTAAGTGATTATTGTGCGGCAGGCACGGCACTGGGGAGCTGCACAGAACATCTCATGCAATGTCATCTTGCACAATCTATGGACTCGGTCTTCTTGTTATTTCCATTTTGCAGATGAGATTTAAGCAGTTAAGTATCATTGCCAATGCCGCACCGCTTATGTGGGAAAACAGCCACACGTCCACAAGTCATGTGCCTTTAAGCAGGTCAATGAATTTATCTGAATTTATGGATTAAATGGGGATAATAATGCCCACCTTGAAGGACTGTCACGGCAATTAAATGAGGTGACAGGTGTCGATTACTTGGAACAGGGTGCGGTCTACCGTAAGGACTCAGAAATCGTGGCTTTCGCTGCTTTATTTCTTATCATGTTACAAAATTCAGAGGCTTCGCAGCTTGTGGAATGGATGCAATGCCTCCAATGTAATATATCGCTAACATCTGAATTTGATCCTTTGTTCATTTCTATTAAGCTTCAATGATATTTCATGTTATCCTAGGGAGAGACGTGATTTCAGTGACATTCAAAATGCTGCACCGCCCACGGAGAGGGAGGAGGCACTCTCCTGGAATCAAGGCAGAAACATCCTGGTTAGACTGCTGTTACGCTGCTGTTGCCATATACCTGAGGAAGTGGAACAGCTGCAAAGGTCACCAGGAGGCGCTTTGTTTCCCGAAAGGTGTCTGGTATTTACTTTCACTCAAGCATGTTCCTTCTGCTCTGATAACCATTGTCATCTTCCATTATAATAAGAGATGTCAGAGGGATTTTTACAGGCATATGGCATTGATTTAGTTTTCCCTCTGCGGTCATAGAGAGTCTGCAAAAATGAACACAGAACAAAACAAGCCCCGCTCAGCCATTTATCGATTCACGTTTATTGGGCAGGGTCTCCATGTCGAAATCCATGGAATGCACACCCTCCTTTTGAGTGTGCTGCTCCATTCTCCACTTCCTGTCCGTTCTTTGGGAAACGGGTCAGAGCGCTATGCAGATTTCCTTGGGAAACATAACAGGATCAGCCACGTTTTCTTTTCATCACAGCATTACTTGGAATTAGGAGGGTGCGTGGTAGTTGCCAGAGCCTGTTTGTGTCCATCCATGGCTTGTCACAACCCAGGGAGGTAGATTGCTTCGGTCACGTGGGTGAGGGCACTGAAGACCAGGGTGTTGGGACACTTGGCCAGGGTCACAGTCAGAGGACGGCCAGTTACTCACTCATCCGTGCTGCACATCATGAAAAGCCTTAAGAACATCTGGTTACACCATCACCCTGCTTCAAATCTTTCCCTTCCTCCCCTTCATTCTTAGACTACTATCCAAACTCCTAACATGACCTGGCCCTGCTCACTTCTCTAGACCTAATTTAGGCCATTCCCACGGTCTCCACCCCACTGTCCACCCCCAAAGCTATGTTCTGGCTATACCGCACCCCACTGTATCACACTCAGGAGGCTCTCTCACCTTCGCCCCCTCCCCCTACCTGCCAGGCTAACACTAATTATTTAAATCTCCTTTTAGACAAAACTTCCTCCAAGAATCCCTCCCTGATCTCATGTCTGGGTTAGATTCCTCCACTCTGTGCATCCGACACTCTCTTCCGTCCCTCCGCTGGGTCTGTTTGTTTGCCTCTCCTACTGGGCTGGAAGCTCTACGACCATAAAAACGGTGTGCATCTCATCCATGGGCAGCACCTTTGCCCGTAGGAGACAGGAAGGCAGGAATCATCCACCAAGGGATGGTTTATGAACTCATTCTGACGCTATTTCCCAGGCAGCTGATCTGCTTACATACAAATCAGTCATTACTGGATCACTCCTTATGCTGGGTGGCCTCCACTTGCCCCCTCAGCCCCAGGAGGAAGGGAGCCCTGTGGACTGCCTCCCCTGGGCCCTCCAGCTAGGTGTTTGGGGCAGTCTTCCGTCCAGCAATAGGAAGCACCCACAGGAGCAGGGAGGATGGGAGGAGAGCAAGGTCAGGATTAACCCCCTGACCTTTCTGCTCCTTCTTGCGTTGATGCCACATTCTGACAGCAGCTGCGCCCCGCCATGACTGCAGCTTCAGCAGGGGCCCTCACCTCCGTGGTCCAATATCCAGTGGCCTCCACAACATTACGGCTTCCCTTCTCCCTCAGACCTAAATGTAGAAATGGCTCCTATTGTTAGTTTCTGAGTGCCTCACCATGGCTTGCTTGTTTCCTGAACCTCACCACCAATTCATAAGTAGCATCTTCATTTGGACCGTATGTGGTGGCTTCTATTTCTTGCCAGGTTTCTGACTGATAAAGTACTCTACTTGGTACAGGCAAGTTTATGATTTTCAAATTCTCTGGGATGGTTTCTGGAAACTTTAGATTCTTGGAGGTAATTCTCAAGAGAGCTCCAGATTGCTGCCTTATAATACAAACATACACAAGAATTTGCAGAAGGCTGGTCATAAAATCTCCCCTCTCTGCTTAATTTTCAGCATCTTCTCTATGAGCATCACCAGGTATCTTTAGATCTCAGAAGTAAAATTGTTTCAAGCAGATTTGGTGTCTACTTATCTGTATAATTCAATGGCACGGCAAATCTCTTCCCCATGCTTAGGGATCACTCTTCAGTGCTCTCAAAATTCCTCTTAGTTCATGCTGACTTCCTGTCATTTGATTCCCGTAATGGTTCTGTGGTGAAGGCCACACCCACAGTCCCACGGTACCGGACTGTAGGGACACTGGTGTGAAAGAAGTTGTAGATGCCACGAGTTTAAGCATTTGCATTTTCCTTACTATCCTGTGGGCTTACACTAATTTTCTTATAGAGCAAAAGCTGTATTCTCTAAGAGTAATATGAGAATGGACTGACTTGTGATTTGGAAATATGTGTGATCTACCATTACTAGGAGGAAGCAGAGCCAATATAAGATCGGAAATACCCTAACTTAGAGACTGAAATCGAATCATTCTGTAGTCTAGGCCAGCCTTAATGGAACCCATGGTATGGGAAAATTACGTGTGTAACTGTCACCTAGGTGAAATGTGGGAAAATTGGACTTAAACAAAAAAAAATATTTGAAAATCACATATATGACAAAGGAGTTGTATCCAGAATATATAAAGAACTCACAAAACTGAGTAGCAAGAAAACAAACAACCCAATTTCAAAGTGGGCAAAAAACTTGAACATACATTTCACCAAAGAGGATATACAGATGGAAAATAGCAGATGAAATGCTCAACATCATTAGCCGTGAGGGGAATGCAAATTTAAACCATGCTGGGATACCACTACAATACCCATCAGAAGGGCTAAAACAAAACATACTGACAATACCAAGTGCTTACAAGGACATGGAACCACTGAAAGTCACACGCTGCTGAAGGGAATGTAAAATGGTACAACCAGTCTAGAAAACAGCTTGAAAGTTCCTTGAAAAAATAGGCAGGACAATGTCCTCCCAAAGATGCTCATGCCCTCACACCATATCCTGTGACAGCATCACGTTTTAAAGGCAAAGGGGACTTTGAAGACGTGACTGAGGGTACTGACTTTGAAATGGTGACCCTGTCCTACATGATCCAGATGGGCCCAACCTCATCATATGAGTCTTTTAAAAGCACACAATCTTTCCTGGCTGGGTCAGAGAGGTGACAAGGGAACAGAGGCAGAGAGAATGTGATGTGCAAGGGACTTGACTGGCCATTGCTGGTTTTGAAGGTAGAAGGGGACCATGAGCCAAGGAAGGAAACTGGGGCCTCACTTCTACAACCTCAAGGAACTGAGTTCTGCCAATAACTGACACAGCAAAGAAATGGGTTCTTTCCTAGAGACTCCAGAAAGGAATGCAGCAGTCCTGCTGAAAGCTTGGATTTAGCCCGCTAAGATCCATGTGGGGCTTCTGACCTACAGAACTGTGAGATAATGATACATTTGTATTGTTTAAGCCACTAAACTTGTGGTAATTTGTTACGGCAGCAAGAGAAAACCAGTACACCACATGATCAAGCAATCATGCTTCTGGGTTTTTCCCCTGGAGAAGTGAACACTTAAGTTCATACAAAAACCAATACACAAATTTTATGGCTTTGGTTTCTTTAAACCACAATTGAAAAACAAATACCAATACATGAATGTTTATAGGGGCTCTATTCATAATCATGGAAACCTGGAAACAACCCAAATGTCTTTCAACGGGTGAATGAATAAGCAAACTGCGGTCAACGGAATACTACTCAGTAAAGAAATGAACAAACTATTGATCCATGCAACAAAACTATAGTTACGGAGAACTGGAGGTGATTGCCAGGATTTGGGGTGGGAAAGGTTGTGTCTATAAGAGGATATCAAGAAGGAGCTTGTGGGGTGATAAAACTGTCCTGTATCTTCATTATGGTGGTGGTCAAATAAATGTATCTATGTATGTGTCACAATTCATAGAATTGTACACTCTCAAAAAAGTCAATTTTCTGGATTATTATTCAAAAATATTAAATAAATAAACCAAAACTATAACAACGCAACAACAAACTGAAACAGACCACATCGCTGACACAGCTCTCTGCTCTGTGGTCTGGGAATTTCCAATCCGTGGAATGTACCATAAACTTGGCAGGAGACACAGTCACTTTTTTTCTTTTTCTTTTTGCCCTGGCAACCCCTCAACATCTTTCTAAGAGTGGAAGGAATTCCATCAGGGGTTCTGGAGAGTTACCCAAGTCTTTTCTTCTCCCCGTGAAAGGAGGGCTGGCTTATACAAGCTTTACTATCCTTAAGAGCAGGTAACTGAACTCCTTTCCACCTCTTGCCGTAGGTGCAAGGTGACCAACCACTCCAACGTGCCCAGGACTGAGGGGGTTCCTGGGAGGTGGGACCTCCAGTTTTAAAACTGGAAAGTCCCAGGGAGATTGGGACAAGTTGATAACCCTAACATGACTTGGAAAAGTTACATACCCTATCTAAGCCTCAGTTTCCTCATATGCAAAACAGAAAGAATGCTTACCCTGACTACTTCATGAGGTTACCATGAGATGCAAACTTTAAATTGTATACAAATGTGATTCGGAGGTATGATCATTAACAATTAAAAAAAGGGGGGGATTTAGGATTGGTCTTAAAATGTGCAATAAGTGAAAGTTATCAAAGGAAATCATGCAGTTGGAATGTGTGTGTGTATCTGATTGCAAGCACTGTTGAAATTGCAGCTTCAATTTTGTGGCCATAAGAATATATGCACCCAAGAATGTAACTTTTGTTTTTGGCAACCTTCTCCCTAGAAAGTTTTAGTTATGATCCCATAGCAAACTAAGACAGGGATTCTCAACTTTTGTTACAAACGGGAATCATCTGGAGATCTTTAAGACACTGGTGCCTGGGTCCTATGCCCAAAGATTCAGATTTAGTGGGTCTGGGGGTTTGGCTAGACTTCATGAGTTTTAAAATCTCTCCAGGTAATTCTAATGTGCAGCTATGGGTCTCTTAACATACCAGGCCTGGCCATCACCCAAATGGGCCACTTGGAGGGTTGTTTTTACTACTAAGCAGATGGGTCAAATGGTAGCCACAGTCTCGTGAGCTCACTCCATAAGAGTCTCAGATATGCCTCCAAGAGAGCTGACTTCTGATCTCAATAGGACAAGAACTCACATCTACAAAGAATGATCACTAGTTATACCATCACTCAGGGTTGTTAATACTATAAATATAACTGTTTTTCTTATTTAAAGGGGGTGGTTCTGGGTGTGTGGGGGGTTATAT
The DNA here is from genome assembly GCF_057876585.1 of Rhinolophus sinicus. NCBI lineage: Eukaryota > Metazoa > Chordata > Mammalia > Chiroptera > Rhinolophidae > Rhinolophus > Rhinolophus sinicus. The sequence goes on from NC_142512.1 coordinate 32,328,469, forward strand.
TAGTTTGCTAGGACTGTAGGAACAAAGTACCCCAAACTGAGTGGCTTAACCAATATATTTATTGTCTCATAATTCTGGAGGTTAGAGCCAAGAGATCGAGGTGATGGCAGGGCCATGCCCCCTCTGAGGGCACTAGAGAAGGTTCTGTTCTTGACCTCTCTCCTAGCTTCAGGTAGCTGCTTGTGGCAACAAACTCCAGTCTTCCCATGGTCTTCTCCCCAGGTGTCTATCTCCAGATTTCCCCTTTTTATGAGCTCATTAGTCCTTATATTGGATTAAGGCCCACTCTAATGACTTCATTTTAACTTGACTACCTTTGTAAAGAGCCTGTCTCTAAATAAAGTCACATCCTGAGGCACTGGGAGTTAGAATTCACAGACAAATTTTGGGGGGACACAATTCAACCCATAACATGTGTGGAGGTACAATCTCCATGTAGATGACACCATGTTTCTTATTATGTGTATTCAGATAGACTATAAAACACCATGATGGGATGTGGTCAAAAGGGTCTGGAGTCCAGCTGAGTCTCTGGTCGGGAGGTCAGCAAAGGAAAATTCACTAGAGGAGACTAATTCACTGGTCATTTATTGTTGGTAAATTAATCATCTTAGTTGAATGTTAGAAGAGAATTTTAAAAATCATCTTTAGGCAATACAAGAATTTTTTGAAGGAGTTAGCAATTTCCCCCTTGGTAGGAATATCCGAGCAAAGCCGGGGTCAGTAATGCTTTAAAAGGACACGTTCATTTGTAAGATCGTTGGACTAGAGGAATTTACAAGTTCATATTGACTCTAAGAGTTTGTGCTGCCTGCAAAGAAGTTACCCAGCAGCTCGCCTAACGTTTTGGGGGCACACTCTGCACCAGCCACCGTGTCTAAAGGAAGAATACTGCAGACCTGGCTCTAGGTACAAAGAGTTAATGGGAAAAACCTAATGATGCATCCACTCTGCTAGAATCCATTGCTATTTTTACTGCACAAATGTTTTCAGTGGAGAGAAAAATAGGGCCTGGATCTTTCATGATGACAAGATATAGATGGCAAACTGGGGTGTCCTGCAGTTCACTCAACGATACCACCCAGGAATACTTAAATTGACATCCACAATAGCAGCAAAAGCCTCAGTCTTTACTCCGCCATCAAACATGGTCCTCCCCAGAGAATGAAAAAAGAAGTATCACATCTGTGACAACTCGAGCATTTCTAGCAAGGAAAAAAAAAAAAAAAAAAAATCCCAAACAAGCATCAAATGCAGTGAATCTGACCACACAAGTGGAGACACATATATTAAATGCAAATCTGCTTTTTTTTGTTTGTTTCCACAATAATCAGTTTGAGTATTGAAAATAAAAAGGTCAGGCCTCATTCATGGACACAGTCCAATATTCATCTTTCCAGCCCCTATAATATTATGAATTTCACCAGATTGTAAATAGAGTTCTAAAGCAAAATTCTAAAAAATGTAAGGGGAAACATTTACTTTTTCTTATAAAATACACGTTCACTGTAGAGAATTTTATATGTTATACTGTGATACTTTCCCTGAGTCATTAAACATTATTAAACATTTTCCATCAGGTTAGGTGCCATATTTTAATTAGACATTACCCTGGTTTGAGGCATACAGGTATTTATTTCTATTTTAAATAATGCTTCAGGAAATCTTTTCAATACAGTATTTTTTGGTCTAAAACTGTGACCGTTTGTGAGGAGAAATTTATAGAAGTAGAACTACAGTGTCAAAAAGTCTGAACATTTTAAAAGTTCTTGATAGATATGCCAAGACTGTTTTCCAGAAAGTTTGTAGTGATTTATAGATGTCCTAGCAATGCTTGAGAATATCTTTGTCATGTACCCTAGCATAGAATATTACTGTGCTTTAGAAATACTTAAATACATATCTTAAGTAATTAATCAATCATTCTAAGGAAGGCTCATATCACAGGTGGGAAGGTTTGTTTCCAATTTCTTTGAAATTGGCAAGGAACAAAGCACTGGAATAGATGATTGAGTTTGAATCGTCCACAGCTTTTTTAAAGATTCACTCCATAGAGTAAGTAATACAGAGTTATCTGTCTTGGATCGCTTAGACATTCTACTCCCTGAATGTGGAGGGACAAATCATTCGATCTCTTCCAAGTATTTTCTGTTAGGATTTTTAGGAAGAGCTTTTAAAGTTATTTTGATTCAATTAAATAATTTTTCAGAAAGGCCATTCTGTTTTCATCTGTTAAGGCATTTCATCTTTAACTCAATTTTAAGGATGCTATGGGATGACTCATGTACAAGGAAATTTGATCCTCAATAACGTATTTCATCAATTCTAAGACGCACATTTTTCACATGTAAATGTCTTTGAAATCGGGATGTATAGCAGACACTGTCAGTGCTCTTGGAGCCCTCTCCTGCTCTCCTGAACATCAGCTCTGTGTGCTTTCAGTCTCCAGCACCTGCATCTCTCTGCTGGAGGGCTGCAAGAACCCATTTTGCCTATACAGAGCCAATGGTACCTGGAAATTTACGTCTCCCTCCCAGGCCTCCCACGCTTAACCAAGAGCTGACGCTGCAGGGCTAGAAATACTGCAGCTCCCTGACCTCTGACTTGGACAGTTGAGGTAGCACTTGTACTGTCCCCAGAGCTCCCCTGTGGGACTGAGCGAAGTTATCCCCGCCCCTGCCCCCCTCCCCATGGGCTTTGCTTGACATCACACCCTTGTCTGTTTATTCCCCCCTTACTTTTGTGTTGGTCCTATTTCTCCATCTTCCTACTGTTTTTTTCCTAAGTCACACAAATATTCATTTCAAGGGAACCAAACGTATTGCAAAATGTGTCTTACAATGAATGATATCTTACCATTGCTGTTGGCCGGGAAACCATAATGATATAGTTGTCTGCCTGTGTGTGCATGAACCTGGTTGTTTTTCCTGTGGCATGAATGGACTGTCACTCCTTCAAATTTGCAGTGAGTAAAGCATTTAAGGACTATCTGATGAAGGAATATGAATCCTGATTGTTATCTAAAAATCTATCAAATCCTTTCGAAAAGATCCAAAAATGCTAACATCAAAATTGCAGACTAGATGTCAAAGATGGAAGGGAAAATCCCAGAAACAGTAGTGGAGCCCTTCTCTGAGAAATGCTTCATTTTGGTGACAAGAAGGATGCTACTGGGTAAAATGTGGGCGGCAACTGATTCAAAACAGATTCAGAAGAGTTCCACTCGAAATATGTAGAAGTTTCAGGGATATCACTATTTATTTCTATTTCATTTTCCTTTATATATACACATGATGAAAATATCTGTTCAAAAATCTCTTCGATTTACTTAAAGGGCCATAAGACAGAAATTCTAAGTACTATGTTATATTTTAATGCCTTTTTTCATAGGTAGGGATACATGAAATAATGGTGAATCTTATAATTGATGGAGTCTTAAATTTGGTGAAGTGCTAATCAGGAATATGGTACTCAAAGAGACCGAAGGAATATAATCAATGAGCAAGCTTAGCAATATTGGAAAAACTGACATAACTGCAAAGACTTGTCACCATCTATGATAGTAGAGGTTCCGCTGGTAAGAAACCACCAGTTTGGTCATAATCCTAAAATTTTGTAGACTTTAGTCTATCAAATATTTCTTGTTTCTTCAAAGTGTGTATATGTGTGTGCGTGTGTGTGATACACACACACCCCACATACACACACATCCTATTGCCTTTGGATTTTCCTTATTTTGAGCACTTTTACCACTCAGAGAGGTACTCTGTGCATTTAATTTGGTGCAAATTTTTACATTTTTTTTTTCGTGGTGATCACAAAACTATATATAACTCATGAGATCACCATACAAATATAAAAAGCTGGCATTAGATTAAATGCGTGGATTAGTTCCCTGAATGATAAAACTACTCAGTATATAGAGCTAGGATCTGCTCACAAACATCTTGTTTCATATTCCGTTCCAGAGAAATACGTGAACTGAACTGTCTCTATACCAAGGTCGCTTTATTACCCACCCAGTTTGTTTTGTCTTCCTGTTTTCCCTTCCCATATTTTGCTGATGAAAGATGAATTTCTCCACTGTGAAACAGCAAGAGTGAAGCAATTCCAGTGGGCTTAGTTATAGATGGGATAATTTCTGCACTTGCAGAGTACTGTAGCAATAAACAGCTCCCTTGTGCCAAATCAATTCTTCAGCAATGTGATTAATTAACCTATAAGAACAGAAGTTTGAACGCTGTTGCCTGGAAATGCACTAACCTTGTATTTTGCCATCAGGCTTTATCTACCCTTTCACGCCAAAATCATCCTGTTGTATTTTTCCCAAAACCTTCCGCAAATCAACAATGTTTGAATATGCGCTTTACCATCCCCCCCACCGCAATCATACTGTTTTATGGCCAAACTTAGGCAGCACACATTCCTCCTTCAACACAATCCATTATGTTGTTCCAACATTAGAACTAGTTAGTGCAGCTATGCTTAAACTCCCAACCCATTTTCTTTTTCATTCACTTTGTCTCTCCTTGCCAGAAGCAGGAGACCGCTAAGAATTTTTGAAAACAATCAATCACTTTTTAAATTTAGCCTGCAAACAGTTATTGAATATTACTACGCCATGTCTCATGCAAGAGATAAAAAATAATATATGGACTCTGACTTAAAGGGCTCAGTCTAGTAGGAGAAACACACACCTCTCTCTCCTGCCCAAATTAATTGCCAATATAGTGTGATAGAGGCTTTGTTAAGAGGTTTGCAGTGATGGGGGGCTGAGGTAGGATTTCAGAGCGTGGCTCCTCCCAGTTAACCTTCTCACCTCCCGAGTTCTGGATAAAAACACCCCAATGCAACAGCAGACAAATAAGAAACAAGAGACTCTGAGCTGGTCGCCTATCTTCCCATTTCCCTGCCAGCTCCACCGGATTTACTCGCCTCGCTGCTGTTAAATGGGACAGCCACAGTGAGAGACTAGGGGTTGGCTTTAACCAGAGTTCTGATTTTGGTTACCACATGGAGAGAGGAAGCACAAAAGAGAGGCTAAGACCAGATGTGAAGCCTTTAAGACTCAGTAACCCAGCTCACTAGATAAAAATGAATTCGCAAATAAATAGAGTAACCTAGTGCGTTTTTGGACAAACAGGTCAGCAACTCCTCTCAGGGTGGAAGTTCTTCCCACTGCTCCCAAGTGGGAAGAGAGGCTGGGCATGCAGAGGGGGCATCTACAGAGCCCATGGCTGGGCGTGTGGAAGGCAGCATGTGTCCCCATCTTCACAGAGGTGAATCAAGAGTGATGTGTTAAACAATGAGAAGGAATCTGATGAGGAAATGAGGCTGAAGGTCCCGAGACAGCACAAGTGGCCTATCTGAGTGATAGTTGGGGATGAAAAATGAGGCTGGACAGAAAGCAGAAGGGATCAGATAATTAATGGCAAATACGAAGGAACGACTGACAAGTAGCAAGAGGGCAACAGAATCCAACTGGTGCTTCAGAAAGCTAATTCTAACAGAAGTACGGTGGGGAGAGTGATGAAGACAGGGGTGGTAGAGAGGGAGGAAGGTATATTGCCTACACTGCAATTATCCAGGTAATAAATGAGAAAGCCCTGAAAAATAAATAGGCAGTGTTTGCATGGAACAGAGAAAAGGGAATGTATTTAAGAAATGTTCTAGAAACAGTACATGTCTTGTTCTTTATCCCAAACTCACGGAGTAAGTCACTGCCTGAGAGCAGTGGGGCAGAGATGGGGCAGAAGTGTTACTCGAAACGAGCTCCCTGCGTGAGGAAGGAAACATCAGGAGTAGGGAAGAAACTGACCTACACTAATCTCAGCCAATGTGCAGTTCCCTTCATTCTTTGGAGTCACTGTTAAACTCGGGGAGGCTTATCTAGTGCTAAGGCACTCGGGTTTGGATGGTCTGATGTCTTTGTCCAAACTGGGTTTCGAGACAGGCTGTGGGGATCGAATGAAAAAACAGCCTCACTCAGGACCAGCGGGTCTTGCTGCTACACCTAGAATCCTTTCGGGTTCATGAAATCAGTCTGAGTTTCCAGTTTGGATATTCGGCTGGAGGAAGCTCACTGAAACTTGTCCAAGGCCTCATCTCCCTAGACATACCATGACATCATTTCCACCCTAGGATGCAGTGAGGAATGGGTCTCCTCTGCTCTCAGAACAAATATCATTGGGGTTGTGCCGCCCCCAGGAGGTGGGGCCCTTGCCCCTTTCTCTGAGCCCCACCAACGTCTGTCTGTGGTCTCTCTCCCCTCCCACAGCCAGGGGAATTATTTTCAAGATAGGGAGTCGGAAAGCCTTGCTCTTCCTCATTATCAAATCTTTCATCTAAATCATGGATCCTTTCCAGTTCCCTAAGGAGCCAGACCTTTAAAACTCAAAGAACATGTGTTCCTCTGCTTTCTGATGTCACACCTCTTTCTTGAGGCAATGAACGTTAAATGCCTAGAAGTTCAAACATGGGATAAAGAAGGGGCAGAACGAAAATAAATGGAAAAGCTTTAGTTAATTTAAGTTGAATGTCCTTTGCATAAAATATGAATCACATGGAGGGTAGGGCCACAAAGCCTGCTTTGCATTGTGTCCCTAGTAATTAGGAAAGCGTCTGGCATCTAGTAGCTCTTGGTAAGTATTTTGAGAGAATAAATGAATATAAAGGCATGAGAGTTAAGGCTGAGAACTAAGTCTTAATTATGGACAGAACATTACACATCCAATTTGGCAGGTGTGCATTGAACACCTACTATGTGACAGGCACTGCGCTAGAGGCCTAGGGTACCAGGGTAAGTAAGAGAGATAAACCCCTGCCCTCACGGAGCTTGCTCCCACTATTACCCCTATTATGAAGGAAGACAATAAGCAAAAGATCATTACCAGTTGATATGTAATGTAAAAGAAATAAACAGGGTAGTGATAAAAAATCATCTGGTGATGGGGGAATGGGGGTCGAAACTATTAATCTGACTGCACTTTCCCTCAGACCCCAAGAGTGAGAATCAAACTTAAGAAAAAGTCAACAAGAGTAGTATTAATATAGTATTATGTAGTTAAATGTAAAAAGTCATATGAAGAAAGCAAGTACAGAATTGTGTTTAATATTTACACAGTCACCACGCAGGCACAATGATATTACAGGTGGATGGTTACAGTTAAACACTTTGGGTATTTTATTTCTAAAGTTAAGCTCCACAGGCATATTCTGTTTCAAGTTCTATTTCTCTTCTCAAAAGTTATATGCAGTGGAAGACGTGAGTTCTGTTCTTTCTGTTCTCCTCGTATATAGTGTACAATTCAAGTTGACCTTTGAAGAAATTGCATTGCACTTAGCAGAGAAAATAAAAATGTCTCATTTCCCCCTAGATAAAGAATAATATTTTCCAATTTTGAAAACCCTTTATGAAAGTATCATTTGACTCTGTATTGTTACAGCTGCTTTGCATTTATTATTGGAGCGGCCCTTCATACAATGTCTTTTATTCCTGGTCAAGGGGTGTTGCTAATATTATTTCACAATTATTCAAATTTAAGAGCGTGATAAAGGGCCTCTCTTCAGGGGTTCTTATTCAACAAACCCTAACTTCTTAGTCTTAAGGAAAAATAGAAGGTTTTTGAAAAAAAAGACAGGGAAAAGGTTTTAGATTATGAGCTGCTGCTTCTTTTTTTTTAAAGGAGGACGCAGCTCACAGTGGCCCCTGCAGGGATCAAACAGGCAATCTTGGTGGCATTAGCACCATGTTCTAACCAATTGAGCTAACCAGCCACCCAGATGATGAGCTTCTTTATTTCGCAATCGTACTAGTCAGCATAGTAACTTCCAGACCTGGCGTCTTGTCTGACATTTAGCAGGTGCTCAGGAAATGAATGCTGAGGTGAACTGGTTTGGGAAGACGCAGGGGATTAATATCCTTCTTATACGCTGGGGAGAGTGAGACTCAGAGAACTTGCAGGTGTGTTTGTATTGTGCTACGCACTTTTCCAAGGGCTCTCACCCAAGTGAGCTCACTTAAGAGTTGGTTTTTATCACCATGATGTATAAAGTGGGAAAGGTAAATATTTCCAGGTTAAAAGCGGAGAGTAATGACGTGTTCCACATATCGTGAATTAGTCAATGCTAGACTCCCCTCTACAAGGCGAGTCAGTCTCTGCTAAAAGACAACCAAAACCTAACGGTGACAAAGTTGAGGTCTTTAGGCAATGATGGAAAGAAGGTTACTCTTCTAAGGACAAAAACAATCAGAAAAGTTATTGGCAGTCTAAGGACCAAAGAAAGTCCTGTAACGGAGAGAAAAGAAGCTCTCACAGACTATCAGTGGTAGTGTAAATTGGTTCTATTTTTATGGAGGAAAATTTATGAATATCTACCAAAATTAAAATACACATACCTTTGACATAGCAATTTACTTTTATGAATGTATTCCCACTCTACACACATTGGTACAAGAGTGCATCGATATATGAGGAAAAGGATTTAGTGCTGTAAGAATATAAATATAAGAATGTTCACTGAGACATTGTTGGTAACAGAAGAAAACTTAAAACAGCCTAAACATTCATTAGTAGATTGTTGGCTATACAAACGTATGCAGACATTTGAAATATAACACTGATCTATGTATTCACATAAAAAAACCTAATCGCAATACATTAAGTCAAAAGAAAGCTGATTTCCTTTGAGTAAAAATATTTATCAAATATTAGTGATGATATTACCTCTGGAAAGTGAGATGGGCTTTTTTTCCCCCCTCACTTTATTCAATTCTATCCTATTTGATTTTTTTTTAATGGAAATAGATTTTTAAAATTCAAAAAACTTAAAGAGAAGCTGCTCAATTCTGGCCACCTGAGAAGCTTTCTACTTTTTAACTAACAGCAAGCAAAGCCCAGGAAGTGGCTAGCTACCTGCCCTATTTCACCCTCGTAGCTAATACAGTGTTTATTTGGCACATTGTTGGAGCTCAGGAAGTATTCTGAGAATGAATAAGGATGGCTAAGCCTGGTCACTCTAGTAAAGTGAGATGGGAGGACACAAGGACATCGAGATGTTCTAACCCTAAAATCTGAGTCAGCAGGTCAACGGAGAAGCGTTTACAATGACCACACGGATACGGTTGATTTATATGAAAGAAAGACTGGCTATGTAAACGTCAACTCACCAAAAAACAATGTGGGGGTTCTGTGGGCAATGGAAAAAGATTAATGAGTCCCCACCACATGTTTCTTTGAGCAGCTCTCAGGGCACTCATCTGTTGGTTTGGAGGTCACAGAAGCATAAAGAGGAAGGGATCTCAGAGAATGCTCAAAGGTCCAGCCAATGCCGACCCTGCACCTCCGCAGTAACACTGCCACAGTAAGGAGTTCAGATTGACTGAACACCCCCTGGGACAATGTGACCACTTTTCCTGGGGAATCTTTTTCCCCAGCACTAACTACCGGAAAGTTCCTTATTGCACTGAACTGGGACCTGCCTCTTTCTAAAGCTGACCCACCTCTGCCCCAAGCATTATGCACCATGAAAGCTAAGCAGCTCTGCACAGAACATGCCTTAAACCCTAGCTTCTACGCGTAAGTGCTGCATGGCTGTCAGGCAAAAATTAGCAATTCTCTCTAAACCTAAGTTTTTCTTCTTTACAAAATAAGGCGAGGATAGGTCCTACCTCATGGGTTGTTTTAAGAAGATAATGAACTAATATATGCAAACTGCCAATCCCAAGGTATGGCACAAAACGCTTAAGAAATAATAGTACAATTCTTAGAGGCCTTTTTCATTCGGTGTTTGCCAGAAGCAGGGAGGAAGTTGGCACAAAACAGCAGAGTTAACATATGAGGTGTCTGTCAGGGAAATGTGTGCCTGAGGACCTTGGTCTCAGGCGACTGGAGCATCTCCTTTGTGTTTCCTCACTAGAAACAAATTAGAGAAACACTCCCAGAAGGGGGAGAGAGATTTCACACCATTAATTTGGCAACAACAAAAACTGTACTTTCACAATTATAGATTACTAATTTATGAAAGTAACCGCAGGTGTTTGAGAAGCTCACTCACCTCTGGCGGACACAAGGAAAGAGCTTCCTCACGGGCTTCTCTCAAAACTCGTCTCCCTGCAGCTTCCTAACATTCAAATAGCCGTCAGGTGAAACACAAGTCTTCTCCAGCCATTCTGAAACTTCTCAGGGCTACTGACTACCTATCAGCTTGGATGTGACCTTACGTAATTATTCAAGACATACATTATGAATCCTACATATATTTAGGACTGTATGGGTCATCGCAAAGTATAGATATATTTACAATACACGTCTATAGTATACGCCATAGGAAATGTAGTATACTGGGAGCCTTAGGATCTATGTCTACCCCTGACCTGGCCACTACCGGTACCTTGCTGTGCAAACTCTTAGGACTGGTGATTCTTACACTATATTGTAAGGCGCTCCAGGTTTGCACAGATGTCCTGGGGCTCCAGGCCGCCATCTTGCTTCAAGCACAGCAGCAATATTTAAAAAAAATCTTTTACATATATTGGGATTCTGCATAAGAATTCATTTGAAGAAAAAAAAAGTCTTTTTTCACCAAAAGAAGGTTTGAAAATCACTGAATTAGATGATCCTCAAGGTTCCTTCCAGAACCTGCAAGTTCAGAATTTTGTTTTCTACTTGTATGTCAAAGGTGGGGAGGAAGATAGGGAGAGGAAGAGCAGGAAGGAGAGGATAAGAAGAGGAGGAAGAGGTATATTGGGGCAGGGGGAGCAGGGAGAAGAGAAAAGAATAGGCCAGAGTGACAAACAGCAGCTTCTCAGTGTTACCAGGTATGGTTTGGGAACAAGTATCCTGATTAACTAATGATTCTTATTTTCTTTCTAAGCATATTGCCTAAAAATATAACAGTGGAGAAGAATACGTGCCTTTTTATTATTCAGTTGGTATCTAATGTCCAGGACATTTAAAATGACTTCTTTCCCCCTCTCCAGACACAGGTTTAAATCATTAAACGGAGAGAAAATCTTGGGCACTCTAAGTTAATGGCTCATTCCTGCCAGAAACTGTCTAGTAGCATCCTTACAATCGAATCAAATCAAATCAAATGTATAATTAGTGGGAAGGGTGATACCAGCAATAATGAGGTCAGCCTTGAACTCACAGCAGAAGAGAGTCCAGGATGTCTCTCTTCTGATAGCAGAGGAGATGCTGGGTGCCCTTCTCCTCCCCAACTCCCCCCACACACTCCCTCTGGCTAGGGCAACCTAAGCAGGCCTGATGTGAGCCAGCCCCTTTACCTTGAAAAGCATGGAAGCTGCTGCAAGAAGCCTGTTGAAATATCACAAGACCATGCTCCTACCTGGTGAGGGTTGGGGGGTAAAGAAGGGGGAAGGGTTTATAGGGGAACAGTGGGGTTATGTGGGGGCCATGTGCGACTGAGAGGTGCCTTCAGAATCTCTGTGGCCAGTGGAGAGCACAGCTGAGGAGCTCAGCTGCATCAACAGAACCGAGGTGCCCTGTGTGTTGGGCTGTGACCTCCCTCTGCTGGGACGGCAGGGTGCAGAGGAAAGAAGACTGGGCATGGAATCAGAAGACTTAGGTATGAGTCTCAGCTCCGGGACGAGGTGCCTCATTTCTCTGAACCACTCTTTCCCTAACTGAAAAACAAGAAGAAAAATGACCCACTGGATGTGCTTCACAGGTGTGCTGTATGGTTTAAATAAAAACAGGGTCTGAAAAGCATGATGTAAATGAGAAAGCTCCATAAAAATGTAGGCTGTATTCAGTACCCCGTGAGATAGTTGTCTGTGATCTTGAAAAAAAAACAAAAAAACAAACCTAAACCCCACAGCTTTCTGAAATCACTTTCCTAAAACAGATAATAAAAGGTTAGTGGATCAAATAAATGAAGTGTTTCACTATGTCTGCATGATTTTCCAACATGTCTTAATGCTAAAAATCACTGTATCACATCTATAAAGAACTGTATATAAAATTACAAATATCTAATTATATATGAAAAGTATATGTACATAATACAAAAATCAAATTATACATGATTTCAAAAAATATGACTAGATTATTTTTAAAGAGCTATTGTAGTGGTAACTGATTTTATAAATGTATACAGTTATATAAAAAGTTTTACAGAAATAGCCTAAATCCAGAGTCTCCATTTCACGACTTCAACGAGTAACGTGTTTTACTCCTATGGTAGACCCCTGCGTCTCAGAGGCGTCTGTGTGGACTGAGATGCTAGGAGCCCGTGACGCTCAGCTTCCTACAGAAAACCATTAGCTCTTCTGGTCAGGCAGCTCTCGGGAGCACTCCTCTTCGTTCTCCTCTGAGCAAGACAGGTGCAGAGCACTCATCACAGGATGGATCCAGGATGTGGTCTGTGTTACGTGACTTGAGAAGAACAAGGAAGGCAATTACAACCTGGAAGAGTGTCCTTTTCTCCCCATTCATGCAAGTCCCGATCCTAGTGACACGGTTTCTACCCTCCTGCAGTCCCTTGTGATAGGAAGCAATTGGAACGGGATCCAATCCTTTGAATAAGTCTTAGACATATTTTAAGGTTCAGCAAAATCCACTTCTTTTTTTCTTCTTGGGTAAAAGGAAATGCAGGAGCATGCTTCATCTTTGATTCCTCACGTTTCCTTACCTGACACTCATTCATTCAGTCAGTGAGTCCTGTGACCGTCTTGCTGTAACATCTCTGAAACCTCTTCCTTCCTCTCCCTTTCCAATACTTTAGCCTAAGTCATGGAAATTGCTCGTCTCTCTGCCTCTATTCTAATTCTTTTGTAATTCATACTCCACTCCAGCCAAGAGATCTTTCTAATGACAAATCACACTGTTGCTCACTTGCTAAAAATTCAGTGCCAACCAATGCCTTCTGGATCAAACACCATATTTTGCGGTGTATAATGCACACCAACGTTTTTGGCCCAAACTTTCAGGGAAAAAAATCTTTTGTTTTAATTTTTTAATTCAGATTTTTATTTGTTTACATTTAAGTACTTGTTTTTTTTTTGTATTATTAAGGAATTTTAGCATTTATTTTTTAACATATTCTGGTACAAGAAATTTTATGTATTGGTAACAAATTTACGATATTTACACATAATAGAAGGCCAAGAACTCTTCATCATTGCAAGTTGGTTGTAAGTTCAACAAAACCCATTACTGTATTCCAGGGTATTATTTTGCATGTGGATATCGTTATTAATGTCTAGAGTTACACTTGTAACTCATAAGCATAAGTAAAAGAATTAAAAACATTTATATAGATATGGAATTACTACTACCCATGTATAATGTGCATCCTTATTTTTCCGTCACAAATTTGGGTAAAAAGAGTGCATTGTACACGGCAAAATACGGTACATACTATATAGTATGAAATGGCTTGTTTTTTTTATCTGCTTCAACAATACTTTCTTCTCTCGTACAATCTTCTTTCCTCCCATCTCATTAATCTAGTTAGCTCTTACTAATTCTAAAGAACCAAGTCTTCCTCGAGATTCCTCCAATCTGTGCTCACGGCCTCCCCTTATATTAAGCAACCTTATAAAAGTTTATTTTCAGGCCTTCTTACTACATATGAAACTCCTTGAGGGCAGGACCTATGTTTCCTTATCTCTGAATTTATGGTGTCTAACATGTTCTCGGAACAAATCACTAGACATTTCAGGGAAGAACCCAAGCAGAGGTAAGGAAGGACATACACGAGATATGGTGAAACATCACAGGGCGCGCCCCAACCTGGGGAACAGTGTTTTTCAGATGTGGTATCCAACTCCCAGCCTTTGGCTGGATGAGTCTCCTAAATCTACTACAATCTGGCAAGCTCCTGCGTGCTGGACACAGCTTCTGGAATTAGGATGATTTGTTTCTTTTCCTTGGATACTCTTTCTAGCCCTGGTTTACCCCATGGCCCTCACCCACCCTGGCTCAGTTTGGGGCCCCTCCCCTCCTATCCAAAGTCAACCTCACAAGCAGTGTTGCGCTATAACATTACAATGTCATGTTTTAGAGCAAGTCCTTCTGAGCTGGCACTTACGAGGATTGAGGCTCAAACAAGATTGTGGATCTGAAAGTATCTCCCACGTTACAGGATAACAGTTTCCAAAGTGTGTTCCAAGGGTTTTTAATAAATGTTATGTGAAGAAGAGAATTCAATGGTCAAATAAGTTTGAGATATAGTAGGTTAAACACAGTTAAGTAGGTTTCTTTACTGTAGAACTTCCCAGAGCCTAAAATATACTACTGTGTTCTAGGCTCTCCAAGAGTATCTGGTATTTCCCAAACTCACATGCCCCTATTAGCAGATGAATGGGGCCAGTGTTTTATGGAGCACAATCTGGGAATTACCACAAAATTGCACTTGCTGTGTTGGCTGCTGCTGACAATACCTGACAATGCTGGACTTAGTCCAAATGGTCACTTTCACCGTCATTACCAGACTTGATTGGTTTTCAATCCTATACTCTAAATTCTACCCATACCCCGCTATGCAAATTGTTCAGCTTCTCTGTTAAGTATTAAAAATGCATCTTTCCATGGAAGAAGATCATTGACAGTTTCACGATCGCATAAAAGAGCTGAAGTTGTTTAAGAATCAGCGTGAAGGTGGTGAGGCCCAGTCAGCTTCATAGTTTCAAAAACTCAGAGTGTGGCTTAAGTGGTACAAAGAATCACTCTCTTGATAGTAATCCAAGTTACTATTACCTCTAAAATGGTTTAATGGAATTTCTAATTATGGAGGCTAAACCTACTAAAGCATTTGATTCTGCACAGGTTAACTTCATTTCAAGGCCTTTATAGAGCTGGAAAGCTGCCTAAATTGAAAGTGGTTTTAAATAAATACTAATGAGTGTAACATAAGCGGGCTAGAATGCCACTGCAAGGTGAAATGAGGGCACATCATCCTTTACAAAGTACATGCTTAAAACTGAAAGAAAAAAGCTTGATGAGATAGTTTTGCTAATTTTAAAACCTTGGTGTGTGTATATATACATATATACACACCCCCAAGATTTTATATATACACTTTAATGTTTATCAGCACATTTACAACATGTTAGTCCAAAGAAGAGAATTTAAATTATTATAAATCCTCTCTCTTCTACACTGTTCCCTAATTGAGGAGGGTGGGAAGGGAGAAAAACAGGAACAACTATCTGAGGGATAAATCTAGATGCATGCTTTCCTATCTGACTTAAAAAAAATAAAATTCTCATGCTTGAAATATTGTAACTGCCCATAAATGAACATTTCGTTAGATGGATCATTTAAAATAATCAAAAGCAAAATGTCTAAGAAAAAATGTAGTTATAGACTCCGAACAATGAATATTAGAAAGTTTCACCAGAAAGCCATCCTTGTCAGTAAACTTCATCAAGCACTTGTAAGCAACAAATCAACATCTGACCTTACTCCAAATACAAAAATAATGCCATAAAATATTAACTGATTAATCTTAGGTTCACAACATGCTTTTCTGTATGTTTTAAAAACACACACCTAAATACCAAAAATGCAATTACAACAGCTACTCACTAGAAAAAAATAAAACTAAAGCAACAGAGAGATAGTGTTCTATGCTTAAAGTACATATTTCACCCCGGGTCTGCTTTAAAAGCTTCCCTTGCCAATGCTTCTAAAACTCAGGTGAAGCAGTTATAGTGCCAGGCAAAGTACATATTCAATATATGATCATGGCCAACTTTACTGACACTTAGGGCTTTCTGATTATTGTAAGAAACACTTGGAATTCTTCCTGTGATGCTGGAATGGGGCATTTGTGTGTATCATTCAATTTTATGTCCTAGTGGGCATTGTAACTAAAGAACTTTGACATAACTAGTGTGATGACATAATCCCGGATTTACTGGCTTGGAGAACATTCTAGTATTAGAAATATTTCCTCTCTGCTTTGTGTGCTTGGTAATTCAACTGAAGAGAGAGCGAATAAATCAGTCTTGTTGACTCTGTTTAATTAGTAAAGACCCCATGGTTCATAAAGTGAGATGTTGCTGCTTAGTATGAAAAATTCAAGAGGTCTGGAAAATAAATGAGGCTGATGATGAAACACGAAAACTTCCCTTTCTTAACATACAGTACCTCTGGCAAATGTTCTGCAGAGAATGCATCTGACCTGACTGGGGAGCAATCAACAGCAGTTAGGATATACTTGAAAATCTAAAACTGTTTGCCTCTGAATGATTGCCAAATCTGTTGTTGGAAAACATTAATATTTGATTTGGGAAGATGACAGTGTTGAGTTTTTTCTTTTATAATAATAGTAAATTGAAAGACATATTTTAGAGCTTATTAAAAAAACCTAAGAGAACATGCTTTATTTTATTGGCAAAGAAATGTAAGTGAATTATTTAAATTTCATTATAATTACTCTCCTTATGTTTCTTAACTCCTAGCATGCAAAATGCTTCCTTTCAAAATGAAAATTTAGGACAGCATGTTAAGAGAAAAATGGCTGAAAGATAAAGTGCACAAACTTTGTAAAAATTCATTCTTATAACTGTCTCAAAGAGGTCCTTCTGTTAATCTTCCATTGTAGATGGCACTATTTGTATAGCATTGTGAATTTAGCAGAACTGCAAGTATTATTTTATCATGTTTAAGATAAAGCTGCAGAATAATAAGCCTAAGTAATTCACTTCCAAGGTCCTTTTTTTTGGTGGGGGAGGTAATCTTATGTATATAAAATTCATATGAACCACAAAATAAGAACAAATTAACATGTATTTATACGTTAATTCAATCTGTTTCTGGCACCCGTGACTTGGAAACACTAGAAAATTTTACAACTGCCCATAAACTGCAAGTAGTAACGACAATAAAAGATTTATACTTCAAAAACAATCCCTATTAAAAACAAGTTAGAAGAACAAAAAGTGAATCATGTCAATGAAATTATTTTAAAAAGTCACCAAGCCAAAGATTACACGGGAAGTATGTATCTTGTCAGGCAATGATTAGGACAATGACTGAAGATTAGTAACGTGAAGTAGCCATTTCAAACATGTGTAAGAGAAAATTCAGGCAGTTTGTTTCCACGGATATATAAAGAGTTCCCTCTTACATAATTCTGGAAATATACCCCTAAAAATCAAGCTGAATATTTTCTCAGAGCACTCTGAGCATTTTATAATTAGGCATTTGGAAATCCAGTGAGGCACTGATCAAGTATGAGCAGGATCCCATTAAAACAAATTTTATTTTTATTATATACTTATGGCACTTTCTATAAAAATACATCAGATATCTTTTGAAATTGAAAAAATCCTGTTAGTCATGTGCTGCTTACGGATGGGGATACATTCTAAGAACTGCATTGTGAGGTGATTTTGTCATTGTGCGAACATCATAGAGGGCAGGTACACAAATCTAGGGGTGTAGCCTACTACACACTTAGGCTATATATGGTATACCCTTTTGCTCCTAGGCTACAAGCCTACGCAGCATGTTACTGTACAAAACAACACAAGATTAAGTCAAACACAAGAAAAAAATGATGCAATCAAGAGATGTAAACAGATGTGTGGGGCTGCTGTCAGAGGAACACAACATACTGTTTTACAGCAAACTTTTTTTATAAGTAGAAAAAGTCAATGCTGACATAACGATAAAAAGTATAGTAAATACACAAAGCAGTAATATTTGTTTACACCTGCACCACCACAAACACGTGAGTAATATGTTGCGCTACAACATTACAATGGCTACGACAACATTAGGTGACAGGAAATCTTTAGCTCCATTATAACCTTACGGGACCACTGTCATATATGCGGGTCATCATTGACCAAAACATCACTATGTGGTGCACGGCTGTAATTAAAAAAATCTTTAGATCTTGGATATCAAATTATATTATAAGACTACAAAGCTATAGCAAAATACTACATAAGGATGAGAATGTAAAAAATTGCTACGAAACTAATATAAAATAATATTGAATGTCAACTGTAATTAAAAAATAAAAATTTAAAAAATTGCTATGTCACTATACTTGCAAAACTAGAATACTGAAAATTCCTGAAAAAAAAAAAGGAAATATTAATTATATTTTTTCAAATAATATACAAAGGCTTAGATTGCTGGTAATTTTATACAGAGCCAAAACATCCCAGGTTCAAAGCTGACACAATTAATTTTTCAAAGAAACTGTTCTATAGTTACAGATTATAGTGCTGGGTAACTGTTAAAAATTGATGCTGTTATGGAACATGATTGGATAAAAAAAAATACAAAAGAACTCAAAGAACATGTCCTACTGTCACTGGTATCTATACACTGTATCTATACAAACAATTATATAGAATTTTGTAGTTGATATATTTGTTACCATACTGTAGTCACCAGGAGGCAGTGGCCCAAGCGGGGACTACATTTCCCAGCTCCCACTACAGCCTCATGTGAGCATGTGACTATTCCCCGCCAATGGAAGGTGAGAGAATTGATGTATGTGTCTGTGGGCCAGAGGTTCTTAAGAAGCTAGGGTGCCTTCTCTAGTCTGCCTCCTCATCCACTAACTGAATGCAGAGGACACTGGGGTGCTAGGAAATGGCAGAGCCCTGAGCTAGAAGGTGCTGAGGTCTCAAAATCACCACCCAAAGTCAAAAGAAGTGATCCATCAACCAGGAATCCCAATACTGGTTGGTATGTGAGCATTAAGACACTGAAAGTTAGTGATTTGTTATAGAAGATAGTGTCACTTTAAATCACTGTCAAGCAAGAGAGTATATCAAGATGAAATCATGACTGTTACTTTCCCAGTAAATATATGTCCAACTTTTACAAACCAAAGAAATTGTTCTTTCTAAAATATAGAAAACAGGCAATGAATACATAGTTTCATGCTATTTTAAATATATGTCAAGAATCAAAAGACTGTGAGAATGTAAGTTAATGAAACTAAATTTAATTAGAAACAAGTTTGGCAAGACCATTGCCAAAGTTTCCACATTAAATTCCTCCTTATGAATAGAAGTGTATGAAAGAGAGGAGCTGCTTTAATTTTTAAAGTTCTTATTAAAACAGTAAGAATTATAATACAAGTCATAAGGTTTTCATTTGTCAAATCAAGTGAGTTCAATAAACAGCTGACTAAATGTATTTTTCTTAATTACAAATTTGAAATCTTAAAAAAACTAAAATTATTTGAAACACAAAATTTCAACCAATTTTATAGTTACTCTAATTATTTTTCTACCTAAGTTAGAATGATGACGCTGAAAATACAAAAATATAAATATGCATATTCTAGTAGAGAATTGAAGATACTAAAAACCACAAAGGAACTTTGAGGGGTTCCTTATGAGACCATCTCTAAAGTCTTGAGGTGTTTTATCAGTATTATTGACTCAATAACGCCTAAGTGCAAAAGCCACTTGACAGGGAGTGCTGAAAGGAGAAACCTTCAATTACAGTAAAAATATCATGAGATAAAAACCAAACATACCATCAACTTTCATAGTTGTCCCATGAACTTCACCTACTGATTATTTCCAATGGAGCCACCTTGGACTAGCGAATAAATGAGTTTAACTGTCTTTTAGAACCTTAGTATATTTTAAAGGAGGGAAAGTGTTATACTTACTATCTTCATTTTATATAGGAGGAAACTAATACTAACAGAGGTGAAATAATTTACTCCAGGTCGTAAAACTAGTAAGAATTACAGCCAGAATCTGGATCCAAGTCTGACTTCTGAGAATTTAACTGTTATGGTACACTCCTCTCAGAGGCTCTGTTGGTTTCAAAAACAATTACGTATGGAGGTTCTGGGATGGGTTAAATGACCATCTGAAAAGGAGTCTTTAGCTTTACAAGATGAAATAATTAAAGATGTGTTCACTGGTTAATTCAGTGATTATAGATTATATGTCTAAAGCATTTTTAAAGCATTTGCCACGAAATTCATAAAAATTTGATTCGGTATGAATAAAAAGTACTTGTGTGAGGCCTGATTCCTTGGCAGTCTTACACTATTTACATCATGAGGCAATGAATTCTTAATATGTCTAGCTTTGCCCACTAGATTTTCAGCTTTTTTTGGAAGGCAGGGAAGTGACCTACTCATCTTTATAGCCTCACAGACTGTGTCAGGATCACAGAAAATGGGGGTCAATAAATGTTTGATGCATGGATCCCTTAGACGTTCCACTGATATATCACTATTGTTATATCACTGAGTAACAAATGCTCAAAAGTGGTAGACTTTGTAATCTACAATAGCTGCATTATTTATAATTGAGTATCAGATGAAATAGCCTTTAGATGTGACGGTGCAGTGGACTTGCCCTAAATGATTCAGAAATGCGTGTACAGAAATCCAGCTTTATCAGGAAAAACATTTGATTTATTTAAATAGTCTAAAAATCACCAAACAGTGAGTACTACTAGCCCTCTTCACCAATATTCTCATACACAAGTAACTTGAAAAGGTCTATTCACACATTTGATGGTAGGTAATGATTGAATCACTGTGATAATTCAAACAATTTTGACTAGAATTTATTTGCTAAGTAGCTCACTCAAATTCCAGGCTTTAAGATAATTATTTATATCAAATAAATACTAGTGTTCGCGAAACCAATCTTGTGTTGTTAGTGTATAAAATGCTACCAGAGACAAACATGTTAGTAAGCAACGTTCACCCTGCTCCTCATTCCCTAACCGTTACTGAGCTGATCTTACCACACTGGGATTTTCAGCCTCTGAAGTGATTCAGAATGCAGCCAAAGCCGTATTTCTAGGCACCTGACACCCAACAGAAGGACAGAGATTTTCACAGTGCCTGGCTGATACTTATAAGTAACCAAGTCCAGGTATGACCAAGAAGACCTCTAACCCCCTCAATCTCCTAGATCATTCATTTAGTACTATGAACGTTCAGGCATGCGGTGGCTGGAGAAGACTCTACATCAGGTACATACACAGCATGTTCTTTCATACTCCCACTTTACTTTTCATACAAATCTCATGGAACTTACTCTTCTCTACAGTTTTTATAGTTGAAGAAATTGAGGATAAGATAATTCCAGTACTGTTTCCTCACACAGTAGCAGAGCTAGGGCTAACGTGCAGACCAGGCTCACTTGTACAGACTATGCAGACCTGGTTTGAAATTCCAGATTGCTCATTGTGGGGACAGAGCCAGGAGTGCAGTTTCCAGGCTCTCGGCCTCACGTGGAAAGGTGCTGGCTCAGGTAGTAAATGGCCATCAACTGGGATTGGATGGCTATCAGCTGTGGCTAGTTGGCCGTCAGCTGGAACCAGTGAGCCACTGGCCACTAATATAACTGCTGAGGCTACGCTAGCAGGAAATGGGGGCTAGCAAGAAGACGGTGGCTGAGCTAGCAAGCGCAGACTGCAGTTAGCACGGCAGAATGCAGCTAGCAAATGAGGTTGGGGGGCAGAGAGAAGTGGACGGCAGGTTGCGGGTAGTGTGGTTCCTGCTTCCTGTGTCTCCAACCCAGTCGCCTGCAAGAATACAGTGTTATGACTCCTCTATCTGTGGCTCCATGGGTGTTCCTTTTTGGCCTCACCATATGCAGGAGCTGAGCTGAGACCTTGCATAACACCCTGCATGACACTCATGTACTAACTTGGTTACCTGTGTATCTCTGGGAAAGTTACTTAAAGTCTGAGTCTCAGTTTCCTAACCTAGAAAACACTTAATACCCATCTCAACAGACAACTAAGAGACAACATATAGAAATCCCCTAGTTCCAAACCTGACACATTCAAGCCCACACTCTTCCCTCCACCTCCAATTCCTTGTGTTAGTTTTCTATCCATCTAATAACAAATTATCACAAATGCAGTGGCTTAAAACAACACAAATGTACTGGCTTACAGTTCTGTAGCTCAGAAGTCCAACTTGGGTCTCACCAGCTAAAACGAAGGTGTTGGCAGGGCTACCTTCCTTTCCTGAGGCTCTGGAATCTATTTCCTTGCTTTTCAGCTTTTAAAGGCCAGGCACATTCCACGGCTTGTGGCCTCTACCTTCAAAGCCAGCAACACAGCACATTTCTGACCTTGTTTCCATAGTCACATCTTTCTTTAACTCTTCCCCTGCCTCCCTCTTCCACTGTTAAGGACTCATGTGATTACATTGGACCCACCTGCATAATTCAGACTAACCCCTTATTTTAAATTCAGCTGATTAGCAACATGAATTCCACCTGCGGTCTTTAAGCCCCTTTACCACTTAACATAGTCAAAGGTTCTGGGGATTAGAATGTGGACATCCTCAGGGAGCCATTATTCTGCTTACCACACTCCCCCTTTCCCTGAGCTGCTTTTTCCACTAAAGACTAGGGACTAAGGGAAAAGGCACTGGTTTGGATTAATTCTTGCAATTTGCCTAAAATTTGGTAAAGATTATATACTATATTATAATGAAGATTATTGGATGAAGAAAAAGAAAGTGCTAGAGATCTTATGGAACATAATTTAAGGGAGAAGCAACTGTTATGGACTGAATTGTGCCCCCACCCCCTTCAATTCATGTTAAAGCCCTAACCCCTAACGTGGTGATATTTGGAGGTGGGGTCTTTGGGGAGGTAATTAGGGTTACATGAGGCCCTAGAGGTGAGGTCCAAGGGGCTGGTGTCCTTGTAAGAAGAGGAAGTGACACCAGAGATCTCTCTCTCTACATGAACACACAGAGAAGAGGCCATGTCAGGACACAGTGAGAAGGTAGCTAGCTAGCTACACATCACAGGAAGAGATGCCTTACCAATCCTGATGGCATCTTGATCTTGGACTTCTGGCCTTCAGAACTGTAAGAAAATAAGCTTGCTGAAGCTGCCCAGTCTGTGGTATTTTGTTACGGCAGCCCTAGCAGACTAATACAGCAACCAAATCTGTAAGGGAAAGTGTTACACCA
Source organism: Rhinolophus sinicus (assembly GCF_057876585.1). Taxonomy (NCBI): domain Eukaryota; kingdom Metazoa; phylum Chordata; class Mammalia; order Chiroptera; family Rhinolophidae; genus Rhinolophus; species Rhinolophus sinicus. Next base: position 32,351,386 of record NC_142512.1, read on the forward strand.
AAAACTTAGCATTTGTTGATAAATTTAAATAAAGGGTTGCGGAGACAGAGAGAATTCTACATCTGGCTAAATAAAAGTAACGTGTTTCCCAGAAAATAAGACTTAGCTGGACCATCAGCCCTAATGCATCATTTGGAGCAAAAATGAATATAAGACCTGGTATTATATTATATTATATTATATTATATTATATTATATTATATTATATTATATTATACCTGGTATTATGTTATCGTATATTATACCTGGTCTTATATTAAAATAAGACCGGGTCTCATATTAAGTTTTGCTCCAAAAGATGCATTAGAGCTGATGGTCTGGCTAGGTCTTATTTTCAGAGAAACATGGTATAACCTCAGAAAGGGGATGAATTTCCACAGTACTTTACACAGTCCCAACGAAATGCTAGAAAACAGGCTTCATGCCTCAGTTGCACCTGTCACTGGTTAAGTTGGGGGAAAAGAGTTGATGATGGCTGTCTAGATCTGGATGTTTTATTCATTTCACTGGGCTTTGCCATTCTGAATAACCTCAGCCAGCTGGCTGGCCTTGTGTTTAAATGACAGTTGCTCACACAGTGCTTCATATTGCGACACCCCTTCCTAGATATTTATAGAAAACCCAGAGCAAGCTGTCTCAGGCTCCTGAGCAATGCAACCTCTCTGCTCCTGTCACAGGGCTTCTGACTGGCCGGAAAGTGGCGTTAAGTCTAGGTTTTGGCTACTGGTTTCTATTTGCAGCTGTACAAATGTTGTCATTTAAAACTCCCTCATTGGCAAATAGCAATAGTACAAAATTAGGAAGGGGGTGGAAACCAACATCTGTCCATCACTCACCACCATGTGCCAGGTATTTTGCCAGGGGTTTTACACCGCTTAGTTTATTTAATTCTTCAAACAATCATGAGAGATACAAACCGCTACCCTTGCTTTTGGATGAGCAAAAGAAGTACATGCAAAAGATAGCGAGGAGCCTCCACACATTCTCCTTATCTAGTAAGGTGCACAGAAATCACCCTGACACCTCGTCAAGTAAGTCAGACCTTAGTAGTCTGTCAGTGGGTATTTCTTAACTCCTCAAATATCAAAGCAGCCAAATTAATGAGGTCTTCTGTAGGAGGGCTCCTGAAAGTACAGTGTCCACTAAAGTGGAGTTAAAAGAATCTGACACAGAGTTAGGAAAAGTCAAAAACAGTAGCTTTTAATTTCCAATCCAGAAACTGTCCCCTCCTCTCCACCCTCCGAATTTTTAAGTACATTAGAATTGCCGAAGAGAGGTTCAACTTGCTAAACAAAGTTAGGGGGTAAGAAAACATAACCTTCAATTTTTCTCTTTTGTGTTTTCTATGTTTATTTTTTAAATGAGATAACATACTGATATTTAAGTCTTTAATTAATATACAAGGCTGACAGTGACAATTTTATTCATATATAGGCTATGATCCACACCCTTCCCTACCTGGGAACAACTTAATGGGACGTCCTACCCCATATTCAGATAATCATTTAAGAGTCATTAATGAACCCTGATGAGAGAAATGAGAAAAACTATGTCTACTAGAAATCAGTTATCCTTTAGGGTCATAAAAACAAAGCTCTTAAATACCAACTATCTCGTAAGTACTTGGGGGTGGGGTGTCGCCATTGTTTATTTCGTTATTCCAGCCTGCTGTTTGCGTTATCACTGTTCATCCTGGCAGAGCTCCTGTGTGAGCATACGAGTATGCTCTAGAAGACTGCAAGGATGTGGCACGCGTCCCACATGGCTATTCCCTGCTCCCTCCCCCTGCACCACAGCAGACATCGCTAATCAATCAAGGCACGCATCAGTGAGGTTGAATATGGCCGCAGAATTCTTATCGAAACTGCACTTAAGACAGTGAGTTGAAATCTGCCTTCTCTATTCTGGCCAGAAACCTTGTTTTATTCAGAAATCACAGACTCCCTAGATTTTATTGCTATGCATCTGTAATGTTGTAAGGATAATCCTTCCTATGTAATAAAGAACAGTTTTTATAACATGAGGAACAGTAGCTCCGATTTTAGGATCTGATGTGAACATACAGCCACACATACGAATGCCTGGTGAAACTGCTTCCTCAGCTGTCTTGTACTATTCACATCACGTGGCAATGAATCCTTAATATGGCGAAGCTTTGCCCACTGGGCTGCTAGCTTCTGGAATTCTGAGTCAAGTTTAAGTAACTTTTAAAAGCAAATGATTATACCTACTTGAAAAATCACCGAAGTATAATTTAACATTTGAAACCAGTATCTGATGTTGAGAATTTTGTATTGTTTATACAGATGTATAGATGATACATAGAGATAATACATGCTGTGAACAGCCTTATGGCCCTATGGAGAAAGGTCCACATTGTAGTGAGGAGATGAAGCCTCTTGCTGACAGCCAGGTGTGTGAGCTTGGAACAAATATTCCAATCCTTCTAAGCCGTTCTTCAATTCCCAGTCCTGGCTAACCTGACTGCAACTTCATGAGAAACTCAGACAGAGAACCAGAATGGTCTAGCAAAACCACACCTGCATTCTCAACCCTCTGAAACTAGGTAAGAAAATAAATATTTATCGTTTTAAGCTGCAAAATTTGGGGAAAATTTATTATGCAGCAATAGAGAATTAATACAATTACGATCATTGACCATAGTTAATCTGAATCTTTCAATAAAAAATAAAAGAGCACAATGAAAGCAATGTAGAACTATGTCTGATTTGTAATATTTAAATTCACTTTCCCTATCAAACATAAATCACATGATCATTTTGTTAAATTATGTAACATACATATAAAGTACATGAACTTTTAAAGTGGAATCATACTGAAGACTACTATAAATCTGGAACAGTATACAACTTGAAAAGGGAAGGTAAGAAGTTAGGTAGAAAAATGATTAATCAGACAATTTCATTATAGCACCATCAAGATAACTGACATTCTGTCACTCAATTTAAGAATGCTGCAACTCTCTCTCTAAGGAAAAAATAAGAAAGTTTTCCCTTGAATGCATATGTACACACACACACACACACACGTTGACAGACATGTTTTTAACTCTACGAAACACTCTAGCAATGCCACTATTTTTAATAAGTTGTTTACACCAGGTGAAATGCTTTCTTCTGCGTCAGAACTTAAGTAGATGACTACAAAATATTAATAGCTGTGCAATGGACATGTGGATGGATAGGAATACCCAATGAGGGCTATATTCGTCTGGGCATTCTTGGGGCAGCATTGACAGCTATTGCTTTGCCTGAGGCTTGGCTTCCGTCAGATGTAACAATTCAATTTCTGGGAAGACAGTGACAGACGTCAATCTCAAGGAAAAGATTACATGTATAGAGCCCGTCGTGTCCTCCGGTGTTCTGGAAAGATGATTTCAGTCATTGTTCTTTTTAAGTAAAGGTGAGAGAGGCAATGACCTGAGTTCCTTACTTATTATTTCTTGCCTCCAAAGTACATTTACCTGGTAAATGAACCACTCCTACCTCAAAAGCTAACACAGGCTATCCAGAGTCAAATGTTGGTTGGGTAGAGGAGGATAAAGATTAAAAAAACAAAACAAAAAGCTGAAAAACGAAACAATGTTCCAAGAAAGACATATAGTGGATGTTTGCTTATCTGGCAATACCACCTATCTGAATGCAGGTGAGAGTCACGAAGCAACGCACCTCAAAATGTTAGAGGTGCACCTCAAAATGTTAGAGGGGGCAGTGAGGAGTGCTCACCTTTGCTGAAAGTGTCTATTTTGGGTCCGGTGCTGTGATAGGCTCTTTTCATACATAAGCTCATTCATTCTTGACAGGAACCCTTTGAAGCGCTAATATTCTTTCCATTCTATAAATGTGGAAATTAAAGCTCAGAGAGGTTAAGGACACGTGTCCAAGGTCATTCAGCTATTCTCTGGAGACACTAGCATTTGAACCTGAGTTTCTCCAAATCCAAGGACCATGTGCTTCTTTCCCCGACCCCATACGGCCTTCCTGATACTGTGTTTCCCCGAAAATAAGACCTAGCTGGACAATCAGCTCTAAGGCATCTTTTGGAGCAAAAATTAATATAAGACCTGGTCTTATACTAAATTATATAAGACCCAGTATTATATATTATATATATTATATTATATTATATTATATTATATTATATTATATTATATTATATTATATTATATTATACAATATATATTATTTATATTATATTATATCATATTATTATATTATGACCCAGTCTGGGGGAATAGGGTCCTGGTATACTGTTAGATTTTTAGGAAGGACTGAAAAGGAAGGACTGGTATACTGTTAGATTTTCTTATCTTTACTCTTTGACCTTTCTAATTTCCGGGAGATAACTACTTATTCTTAGAACTAAGTTTCTATTCTGCTATGTTAAAATGGGTAAAGTATAGAGCTCTATTTAAATTAAGAGCTGTTTAAAATAGTTTCGTCAATATGTAAATACTATATTAAAATAAGGAGGTGAAGATGGTGAAGGATGTGTGTGTGTGTGGGGGAGGGGCACATGTGTGCACGCGCGTGTGTCGGGGCTGGCTTTGGAGCCAGACCACCCCGGGTCTATAGCTCTGTAATTTTACTACTACGAGTGCGTGGCTTTGAAAAGTTTAGCTTTTTTCATATAATGTCTCCAAGTGTAATGGTGAGACGATGATACCCACCATTGTCCTTTGAGAAACAAATCTATCTTATGATCTCTTTTCTGCTTTCCTATGAGTCGAGTTTAAGGTCTAATGAAAGAATGGATGGGTCTAAGGGATATAGTTTCTACTAGTGCAGTGGACTACAGAAATGTAGCGTCTCTTTCTATTCCTTCCACAGGGTCTGTGAGTTAGAGCTCAGGGTGGTCAAAGGCCTTGTTTATTCATTCTTCTCTCTCCTGTCCTTGGATCCTACTCTCCCCTATAGCAGGAGCCCAGCCCATGGCTTCTGTTCCAATTTGCAAGGGACAGTGGCCAAAGCCAGCTGGGTACCAGGCAATGGGACACATTTACCCTTTGGGGGGCTATCTCTTACTCCCTCCTTTTCCATGGTAGTCAGTGATTGTGCCTTTAGTATCCTTTCCTTACACGACACTGACACTCACCTTTGGGTGAGGATATAGTAACAGATGGCTAAGGCTAAGCTTAGGTAAAGGAGTTCCCCCCAGACTCCAGACTCATTTACTGACATTTTCCAAAGTCCTTTGAATTCAGAACCACGGTTAATAATGAATCCTAGTTTGCCTTTCTTTGCTAGGGCATTTTCTTCGGGGACTTTCTAGGAGATAGGCACACCTGAGGGCAGGAAGCAGCTCACCACTATCATAATACCATCCTTATAAGAGCCAAGCAATGCCCACTTGCCACAATGAATGATGCAATGCATAGAAAAATACACCTGCCATATCCTTGCTTGGTATTCGTCACCGGCGGGTACTCAGTAAATGCTCTCCCCTCAATATCCTTTACCTTATTCACTACAAAGTTAATATGAGAAAGAAAGCCAGTGCAAATTTGAATGTGGTTTTTCATTTTCCTGCCACCCCTACAGCACAGAGAGTCAATCTTCCAGGAACTAAACATAGTTAACACAGCACATAGAGTGCCACTTTCCTCCCAGAAGAGCTATGATTTTGGGGGTGCACAGTAACCTGTTCTAGTGCTAACTGTAACCTATGGATGGAATTCCTGGGTCCTCTGCTCTGAAAGTCCCTTTCTCCCTACACGTTATAAACTACAACACTGCTTTCTTAGTTACTCTTTTCTGGAGACCATAAGAAAAAAGTACATCATGACAATACTTTGGCCGTTTACCCTTAGTTTTTCCTTTTCAAATATGAAGCTTTTTAATTCTCAATGTTTTTAATGGTCACGTGATTTTTTGTGTTTTCTTCTTCCTACCACGACAATTTCTCCATATTGTAAATTTATGAGTATTTACTGGGCATCTACTATGTTCAGAGTTCCATGTTAGGTATTTAACATTTAACGACTTTATAAAGTAGGTAACATTTCCCTTATTTTATAATGAGAAAACTGAGGTGAAGAGAGACGTAGGAACCTGAGTAAAGTCATACAGCTTGAGAATCCAAAATCTGGGTATTGCTTTGGAAAACACTTGCACATCTGAAAGGAGAGCAAAGACACATCTCCCTTTTTATCCCCAAATGCATTTGCTAAAAAGGTCCTATAAGGAAGTCCTTGGGAATCTTAGGACTCTATGTGGAGTCCCCTTTAACCCTTCTAACGCTAACTCTGATGTGAAAGGAATTACCCAGAACACAATGGAAGCATACCAGACTGCTTTGTCCAGGGTAAAACTAACTGGTCCAGCAGCTAAGCAACTAAAGGTATTCCTTTTCAGGCTTTCAAAGATAGGTCTCTATCAACAACAGTCGAGTACAGCAGAAAGAATCGTGGAGTCAGAAGACTTTAATTCTATTCTGGCTTGGTGATTTAGTGACTATGGAGTTTTTGGCAACTAGTCTAGGGTCTTATTTTTTAATCTATCGACTAGGAAAAATAAGGTACACGTACCTGAAAGGGTGCTCTGAGAATCTACTGAGATAAGGTTTGTTCATATACTGTCTCTTTTATCTCTTGTTTCCTGCCTTTCCTTACTATGTATTATGCAAATTCCATGATCTCGGGGAACTAGTTAGCATATTTCACTATGGCATCTGCAAGTCATGGCACACTGCCTGGCACACAGCAAGCACTCAAAAAATATTTGCGGATGAACGAATGTGTACAGTGTAAAGCACTAAAAGGTTAATTATTAGTAGTATTAATTAGAAGTTTTAAGTGGATTTTTGCATTTTCATAAATGTTAATACTTTTAACCGGAAGTGAGTCCAGGCAGCTAATATTTAAATTCAAATGATGATCCTGTTCCAATTTTTTGATGTTTCCCTTGAAATTATGACTAGGCTTTCCCCCCCACGCAAAGGATCTCTGATAGCATTTAAATCACATGAAATGAAAATGGTGAGGCTTCATTTCTTGCTTCTAATTTTTGTAACCTCTAAGAGAGTTTCCTGGTTTTGCTGAGTATTCTGCATCTTCCAGGTTCTCTCCAGATGTGAAAAAATTGCTTCCGTGGTTGATGCTTGTACTTACTTAATGAAGTACTTGATTCCATCTGCTGTGTAAGCTTCCTCCCACCCGTAAGGTAGACCTAGAGTGAAAGGAAGCCAAAAATACCTTTAATAAGATGACAAAGGTAACTTTATTTCTGGACATACACTTCCCACATCGCTACAATTATTCGAGTACATTTCTTGTACAAAATAATTTTCTAGAAAGGGAGGAATTAAAACAATTCAGGCGAGCAGCATCTCAAACAATTCAATATGAGCATTTCATACTCAGCATCTTTAGAGCACAATAAATCAGTCCTGAACAGTTAACAATCTACTTTAGTTGCATTCACTGGATTATGACTTGTCATTTACATGTGATGAGCATTTTTTTTCTCAGCAGGATTCAAGAAAACATTTTTGGTGCCGGGGATGGTTTTTGCCTGGAGGCAAAAGGATGGACAAGATGGCCTCTGCTTGTCTATTCTGCCTCAAAGTTTAATTGGCTGCCTTTACATTCTTTCACTCAGCTCCACAGGGAATGGTGCATGAGTGCCAGATCAGCATGGGTTTGAAAGTAGCTTTTGGACAAGACAAAATTCCTTATGAAGTTTAAAAGCTTAGCAGTGACTTACAATGGGTTGTGGTATTTTATTTTGTTAATTAAGACTTTTGTGCACTAAACATAAACAGCCAATTTGCTAAACTTAGCTTCCATTTCTGTAATGGGATTGAGAATAGCTCGTTAGCTATAAAGACATGTGGACTGCAGTAAGCACGCGGTTATTTGGCCAGATTTCTGTAAATGAGTAAGTTTTTGTCCTCATCACACCAAGAGAAAAGGCCTATAGTGTGACAGTCACATTCTCTTATATTTCAATTAGACGCCCCTAGCACACCATCGTTTCCATCCCTCCACGCCATCCCTGAGTACTGCTAAGGATTTTAATTGACCTTTTAGATCAGTCCTCTGACACTGGCTTATCATGGCTCTTTTGATGGGTGTAAGATAGTGTAACAGATTCCATGGCTCAGGTAGCCTACTTCTTTAGGAAGCTACTGAGCTATAACAACAAACCACTCACTTCCATTTACCCAAGTCTCAGCAAGAGGCAGAGCCAAATGTAGGAACAGTAACTATTTGAACGAAATAAAACCTTACTCTATCGCCACATGCTTTGTAGAGACTATTCTTTGAAAACAGCTCTAAGGATGTTGTTTTGATAATTAAGGAAAACAAAACAAGCTTTAATTTATATTTATATCCAGTCTTGGATGAACACAAATTGTATAAAATAAGACCCTGGCGAAATATTCGTAACTATTTCCTTCGTAGATTAGCACAGGCCACCTAGGATTTTCTTTTCTCTCAACGCATAAATGTTCCTGCTTGAAGTAGAAAATAAGCACTTCTGGGAACTCAGCATAAGCAATTGACTGGCTTCTTAAAAGCCTCTGAAGTGACACTATATCCATCTCTGGTGCCCACTGCCAGCACATGCTCAGTCACACAGACCGTGACAGACGGCTGCTGCCGGCGTCTTTGTTACAGGGCCCTTCATTCATCACTGACAAGCCCCGACCAGCAGGGAAGAATCTGATGATTGTACATAAAAACCTTGCTTTCGTGGCAAAAAATGCCCCGAAATACCAGGATTTCTGATCAATAAGGCAAAGATAGACAAAAGTTAAGTTGAAAGTCATTCTAATGTGACCCTACGACTTTTGTCTAAATGATTTATTTGTCGATCCAGCATAATTATATCCATATTTCTAATTTCTCAATTCACAGACTTTAATGAAAAGGAAAAAAAAACCATATACTTTAAAGATAGTATCTTTAAATCCATGGGATCATTTGAAAATCGAGATTGACGTTGAGATACCACATCCCTATGCCACCAGATTAGGATTCCTGCCCTGATTCTTTTCTAACAATTATTAAACAAGGGCTATAACTTCACCACAGATGTATTAAAGGTAACACATCAGATCCGTTTAAGTCAAATGGTTATTTGATGACTGCAGTTATTAAGATATTCCTGGGTATTAAATAATTAAATAATATGTATAGTTTATTTTAGGATAAATTCTCTTCTGAAAAAATAAGCATTCCTTTTTAGAAGACTGAATGGTTTCTTCTTTTTCATGCAGTTAATATAATCTGTGAGACGTAGACTCAGAGACTAAATTCACAGTGAACTATCTCTCTGTGATAGTTCAGTAATCAAAAACAACCAATGTCGAATTACAAATTGAGAAACACCATATATTGATAAGCCAAATAGCTGACTTTATATAAAAAAAGAGCACTTTTGATTTTCACAAGCTTATATGATTATGATGGACTCAGTTTTCCATTAGTAAAGGTTTTCTTTTCTTCACAATACATAATTTGGGCATAATTATAACATTATTTAAGTACTCTTCAATAATCGTTATTGTTCCAAGACATTAAATTTTTCTTTATTCCCCATGTCTTTATACTTGCAAATATATATTACTTCTATTTTTTTCTTTTTTCTTCATATTTGTTTTAAAATTGTTATGACAACTATAATCACTTGAAATGGGTTCTGATTGGAAGTGTTTGCCTCACATAACATTCTTTCCGTCAGAGAGCATATTTCTCCAATCAACCACTTCATGGCGATGACTCCAACATCTTTATAAGTATCTTGCCAAATACAAGTATCATGCATATTCAATTGTGAATACTGGATGTCACCTAAAACTCACACATCACAAACCAAACTCATCATCTTCCCATACAAAATAGATCCCTTCCAATTCACCAACCTATTTATGTCCCAAGAATCTTTTTGTCATATTTGGCACATTCATTAAAAATTTACTGATCATGTATTAGGCGTTTGGCATGTTACTTGGTGCTTAATATACAATGATAAACAAATAAACATGGACCTTGATCTTATGTAGCTTTAAAAAAATAATCAGAAATAAATACATCATTAAAAACAGGAGTAAGTACTATGAAGGAAAATTACTGAATACTGTGAAAGACTAACTCATAACACAAAGGCTAAATCCCTGTTTACATAAAGAATTGTTTCAATCAATAAGAAAAAGCTCAATGACAAATAGGAATCTGTGGAACACAGTCTGTGGAATAGTCAGGATACAGGACACCAGTGCACTGAAACATATGAAATATGCTTAACGTCACTCTTAAGAAGAGAAATACGAATTAAACTATGATGATAGGCCATGTTTATCATGTTAGCAAAGATGAAAACGTAGTTTAACAAGACGCTGTGCTGAGGGTGTGAAGAGGCCTTCTCATACTGATGGAAGCATAAATTGATAACATAGTTATGGGTCAAAACTATCTAAAATCTTAAATGCTAATAACTTGACATTTATTGATTGGTTATGCGCTAGACATTGTTCTAAGCTTAATACATGTATCAGCTCACCAAGCCTCACAACAATTTGAAGAGAGGACTATTGTTATCCCCATTTTACGAGTGAGGAAAGGGTTAAACACTTGCCCAAGGTTGTACAGCTGGCAGGTGATACAGCCCTGACAACCACGATGCCGAACTGTCTCTATGTACCGTTTAATCCAGAAATTCTTCTAGGAATTTATCCTGTAGATATGCTTCATATACGTTATTAATTGTAAAAACAGAAGAACAAAAATAATCTAAATAACTGCCAAAGGGGACTGATTAAATTAAAACAATATATCTGGATAATGGGTTATTGTTCAGCTGTGAAAAAGAAAGAAGAAGTAATTTATGTACCAATTTGGATTCGGGCACGGGGTGGAGGGGGGAATGTACTATCAAGGAAGGATCTTTGGAAGAGCTGGAGTTACGCAGGTACGGACATGGGGAAGAGTCCTGTAGGTTGTGTCAACAGCATGTGCAAAGGCTCTGGGCTGGGGAAGAGTTTGGCACAACTGAGAACCCGAGAGATCATTGTTACTGGAGCATAGTGAGTGAGGGATGGGGAGAGTGATGTAAGATTTGGCTGGACAGACCGGCAAATATGTGTATGCAGGGTTTTGCAGGCCATGTTAAAATTGTTTGAAAGTTTCTTAAAAAGGAAGCAGGAGATCTGCTCCTGTTTAAGATGAAGAAAACTGCAAGAGAATGCTGCTTCCACCATATGTGAGGAAAAGCTGCACAAGTTTTAAAAATATACATATTTTTGAGTGCCTCAGGGACTGAGTTCCTCACCTGAGCTGACACTCAGGTGAACTGAATTCCAAAGGGTGACAAGATGGGGCACAGAAACTCTTTCTCTCTTGGCAGAGCACAGGAAGAAGAGGTGTTGCCATAAAAGTGGGTAAGAAGAAAACACCTAATAAATTAACAAACTTGTAAAGCCTGATTATGGGCTAGCATGATAGTTTAGTATCCCTGGGAGCCCTAGACACAAGGAGAGCTTACTCTCCCTAAAACAGTTCTTGGTCCACAAGAAAGACGGGTCGGGGGAGGGGATGGACAGGAGACCTGAGAGAGCCCCGTGGGTGGTGCAGGCTCTCGCAGGGCCTGCAGAAGCTGGAGGGTGGAGCTGGCACACCACTGTACTCTGGGCCCTGCGTGAGTACCAGATGGTGATCAGCTGCTGCAGGGGACGGGCATAAAACCTGCAGATGCCCCGATTCTGCTCTGCTAGAAAGGAACAGCCGGCTACTGCTGGCAGAGAAGCAAGAGGCTCCACACTCTGGACAGGACTAAGTAGCATGAGGCAAAAGTCATCTGTTTCTGGGGGAGGGGCAACAAATCATCACACCCCTAGTCCCTGCCATGACTCCAGGCAACTCTCCTTTGTTTTGGGGTGGGGAGTGGCTGGTAGAAAACCTGGTGTCTTCACCATGAATGGACGTCTAAGTCACTGGAGGGGCAAGGGTAGGAAACCTTTCAAATCCAGAATCCTGCACTGACACAAAGTAGACTCTGACAGACCCACTTGAGCACGGGGGTCTGTGCTAGGAGGGAGAGTTGTTTGTCACTGAGGAGGGATCGGAAGGCTGAGGAAGTCCCAGTCCTGAGACTCAGGCGCACAGGCCCTGTCTACAGCAGAGACTGGAGTAGGGACACCCAGAGCCTGTCCCCCACCCTTCACACCCCACATCCAGCACTAACCTTGCACTGCATAAAAAGCGACAGCCGTGTCCTTCTAGAGGAGGGCAAGAGAGCAGACATTAAACATGCACTGTGTCGCTGGAGCATGGAGCCTGCTGCCCACGTAGGATGGAGCTGGAAGACTGAGAAAACCTCTCCAGCACTCCAGAACTCACAGAAGACAAACACTGGAGGAATCTGGAGTCTGTGGTGAACTCTAGAAACAAAACGCAAACCCAGCTTACCTACAAATGAGACTGAGTAACCTACACACACTAACGGCCTGACCGAGAAGAGATAGACCCATTCCTGGGATTGAATAATATTTGTCTCAGTGTTTACAGTTTGGAACATTCAATGTCTGACATTCAATCACAATTATGAGACACAGAGAAAAGAAAAAAAAATAATCCATTGTCAAAAGACAAAACCACTAACACAACCAGATCCAGAGATAGATAAAATATTGAACTTCAAAGTAATTAAAATTATACATGAAAAGATCTAGTAGAATCGAGAGAACTATGGCTGTTCAGCTGGTGCAGTGCTCATGACTTGTGTATATTACGTAGAAGGCGCATAACTGAGTGTTTGAGGCTTGGAATCTTGTTAAATGCGGTGGTGGAAGGAGTGTGCGCCAAGTGAATTGAGGGAATATGCAAGAATGACTGGAATAATGGACCCTAAACTTCAAGCTCAATGAGAAGAACAACAGTGGAGGACAGTTAAGAGGAGATCTTATTGAGGTCAGTAAACCTGTGGTGAGATAGACGAGTGGGAGGTTTGAGTAGGAGATGTGGGAGCTTGAACAACCTGTTGATGCCAAGGTTCGTGGTAGGAATAGTAAAGTGGGGGTGGAAAAGGTCATTGGACAAAAAGAATTGAAAAGTAAAGGTTCACATGAGTGATGGCAGGTGCTGGGATAAGGAAGACTCTGGAGAATGAAAATACTAAGAATAAAATAGAAAAGAAAACACCATCAATGGTAGATACAGCTCAAATAGAACCAAATTTATTTGAAAAACACCTGCTAGTGTAATTGTTATAAAAACTCAAATACATTTAACTTTTAGCATATAATATTTTGAGTGGGAAAAAAAAGAGTGAGACAGAGGGGTGGGAGAGAGAAGGTGAGGGGGAGAGAAAGAGGGGGAGATGGAAAGGGAGAGGGGAAGGGGGAGAGACAGAGAGAGAGAGAGAGAGAGAGAGAGAGAGATCTAACTCAATAAGCCTTCACTGAAGAATAAGAAATTCATCACAGTGGAATTGTCACTTGATTTGCAGTCAGAAAATCTGAATCTATACATAATGTTCCTCAATCACAGGTTGAATAGCCATGGGAAAGCAATAACCTCGTGGAACCTCCACTTTCTCGTCCATATTGTAGTGCTAACAGCAGGCATCTTGCCTAGCTTCCAGGGTTATCACGAGACTCTTATCAGGTAATATACTGCCATACAGCAATAGCCAAAGGAGGCCATTATTATTGGTAGTAATGAAAAGAACAGTTCCTTCTTCACCGCTTACGCTTCTAGAGCTATAAAGTAACTTGGATGCTTAATATTGGAAAAGTATTTCAATTATCTGCAGGGGAAATCTCTATTAATGTGTAGGAGTATTTTTTACAATCCTGTCTTCTATACAGGAAAGGAACTAGTCTCTATTTCACTCATGATAATAGTCAGCAAAAGAACAATAGAAAGTAATGGGACTCTCTGACCCTCACTAAGGGGTATGATGGTAAATGGTTTACAACAGCTCATGAGAGGGGGAGCCCTAATTTGTAGCATTTGCTGACTTTCCATGGTGCAAATACTCCTCCATGACCGACTTCAAGCCATTACGTCACTGACTACAGAGTAAGTACACCATGTACACTCTGACATCGTATTCCCAGATGCAAGAGGCATAAATAACTTCAAGAACAAAGATAACAGTAAAACATAGGAAAATGAACAGTAAGTGGCGGGTTTTGAGTATTTCTTACTTTTTCTTTCAATAGAATTTAATTTTCAGTTGAAACATTTCCATTTTTAATAATGACTATGTTTTACAATCAGCTCACAAAATTCTTGCAAGCCAGTGCTAGCCAGTTCTAACATAACCACTGTGGGACACACCTTTTAGTTTCTTATCCTAATAGATGGAAAGCTCCAAAAGTTGAAGGATAAAAGTACCATTTTGTCCAGTGGGTGGTTACGTGAAACTGTTATCAGCCTTCAATGATGTGGAGAATCATTGCCTTAACAATAAGCTCTGTATTCCTCAAATCTTTACATAGAGTCTTCTGTGTGCTGTCATTCTTCTAGGCATTTTATTAACTCAGTGTATCCTCATAACAACCATTTAAGATAGGTGCTATTAACTCCATTTTACAGAGAGGAAACTGAGGAATAGAGAGGTTTTGGTAACTTGCCCCCTGTCACACTGCTAATAAATGGTGCAGCACATTCTGAACGCAGGCAATCTGGTGCTACAGCCTATGCTCTTGGCTGTTGTCGTGCTGCTAATTCCTGCTTTCTCTAATTCCTGCTTGCATAGCCAACAATCGATATTTTAAAATGGTCAAATAATATGTTTGCCTAACTTTTTGAAGACCAAAAAAAGAAAACAAAATGCCCAACACCTCAATTTCTGCATTATTACCCAGGAAAATGCTCTTTTGAAAGGAGCTGAAATAATTTTTTGGCTTGAACACAAAGCAGTCTATTTTAGAGACATCTTCTGTTAGATTTACGATTGTACAAGTTAATTTGTAGGTCTGAACTGCAGTGCCAATTTAAAAAGTACTAGCTAATTTTCCTATGGAAAAAAAATCTATTATACTGAGAGATAGTTGTGACTTATAAATAACCAACTAATGCAGTATTTTAAATATAAAAATAATTTCTAAATAATTTCTTTAAAAACTATATAGATTTCCTGAATTGTGCTTTAAACACTCCTTAAAATTACACTTGCATAAACACTGTATTAACAGACATAATTCTAGACCTATGACTTGATTTTTATTATCACATGGTTACTTACATATATCATCTGAACAAGCAAAAAAACAAAGCAAATGACATATATAATGTAGGAAGGTTTACTACGTTTTTATATGTCTCAAATTCAGAAGCTGAAATGTTGACATTATTAGATGCAAGTTATTTCTAGTTAGAAGTCACTCATTGAGCAGGTTAAAAGCTACAATATATTAAAGGAACAACCTGGTAAAAATATTCCTAGAGGTTATTTGGTTGTTCATAGTCTTCTTTATCTTGTCACTATTTTTGGGCAAATAAATACTACACTAATACCCACTTCAGAGGAGGCAAAAAGCTAATTCATTTTCTACAGTTCTCTTCCCAACAGATGCAAAACTCAGTATTCTTACAGTTGGAATTCTTTTACTTCCAGTTAAAATCATGGAGTCATTTCCTTGAACTATGATGTCCAGACACTTGTCAGCTTAAATGTTTTCTTATACGCTGTGTACTCCCATCTCATGGCCCAGACTGAAGATGAAAATGTAGGATTTCCTTGGCAGTTGTCTCTGGGCATTTATACAATGCTGGGGAATGATCTAGTTGAGGTTTGTTTCGCTTAAAATCAATAACATGCACTGGATTTCGTTCTGAGCACTAATATAAGTCAGCATAAAACTGCTGAAGCTTTCCTCCCTAGAGTGTGAGATCTCTCTCTGCATAATCAGCCTAAAGAGGTGGCTGTGTGTGTGTGTTTCCTAATTCATTTTAGTGTACAAAATAAACAGGACCTCTTAATGCACTGCTGTTATTACAATAACAGAGAATAACAGAGATATTAATGGGTCAGTGGTTGGTGAACATGAATTAAAGGACCTATTAGAATGGGACAAAAATGAATTGCACCTTCTCTTTTCTACTCTGTTCAGAACTGATTCAGTGACAAGTGGTGGTAAAGCAGCTGTCAGGCAAACTTGATTTCCACTGGTTAGAATAACAGCAATATGTTGGGTAATCCAAAATGGACATTACTGTTTGCCTGCAAGTAACAGGTTTCCTGAGAGTGACAGGCGCTTAGACTGGATCTAAGAAGTAGGAACAGCAATTCGTTACCTAGGTCAAAATGCTAGATTCAAACTGACAAACAAATTAGTGTATCTCTTAAGGTGACTTCATGAATATCTCTATGGCATGTCATTAGCGTTTTCAGGCTTCCAATCTGACTTCTCAGTCTTCAATTTCTAGACTCGGATTTGAAGGGCTTATGTGATTAGGTTAGGCCCACCAGGAAAATCTCCTGTCTTGAGGTCAATTAATTATACCGTGTTTCCCGGAAAATCAGACCTAGCCAGACAATCAGCTCTAATGCGTCTGTTGGAGCAAAAATTAATATAAAACCTGGTCTTATTTTACTATAAGAACTGTTCTTATATAAGACTGGGTATAATATATATATAATATAATATAAGACTGGGTCTCATATTAATTTTTGCTCCAAAAGACGCATTAGAGCTGTTTGTCCGGTTAGGTCTTATTTTTCAGAATCTCTTCCCAGCAGAACCTAGATTAATATTTGGTTGAATAACTGGTGGAAGGTGAGTGTGTACCATGGGTCAGAAATTTGGGGGACCATCTTAGAATTCTGCCTGCCACAATGCTCATATTAGTTATTTCACATACTGTCTAAATCAGAGGTAGGGCACTTTTTTATTTTGTCCCTAGGAAGGGAAATGTCACTGACAAAAATATGTCAAAAGCCACATACAAATAAAAAGAACTTCGTGAGTAATTTCATTTGAAAGGAATTGCATAAAATATCAAAGTAATCAACAATTTAATCATGGAATTATAAACTTTCCCACCCAATAAATACAGAAAACTTAAAAAAAAGTTTTATGTTTCATTCTTTAGTCAGGGAGAGAACATAATTAAAAAAGAAGAAAGGGGAAGAAAAAGAGAAGAAGGCAGGCAAGGGAATGTGGAGGCCAGAAAGTAGGAAAAAATGATAGAGATTTTTATAATGTTTACTGCTGTTAACTAGATTGGCTATGAAATCTTTTGGTTATGTAGATAATTATAGACCACAGTTTTAAAAACTGGGAGAGAGGGAAAGAGGGAGAGAGAGAGAAAGAGAACATAAAAGAGATTATGGCAGGTTAAATTTGGCACAGTGAAGTAGGGCAGGTAAAGTGGGCGTAAGTGGGTTTGGGATGGTGGACTCAAATCCCCAGATGCCACGTCTCAATCAGCTTTGGAATCCCATCCATGCTATCCCTGGTAGAGCTGGTCACAATCTCCCTCACACTTGTAACCCCGGCTCAATAATCCCTGAACACTCGCGGCTATGCCTCTGGCTCTTTACTTGTCCAGACCCTGGGCCTGTCAGAAACTTGACTCAACACCTTTTCTACTCCCATTTGTTGAGTGCCTACTATCCAAAGCCTGGTAGGATGGGGACCAGATCCAGAGCAGTGCCTCACACACACACATACGGGGCACTCAAAAAATAGTTGTTGACTGACTGCAGAAATTTGTCTCCTGTGAAGGCTGATGGTTCAGTGAACCCTGCACATACTTGAAATTTTATTGTTGTTATAAGGTCTTTGTACTCACCAGGGGAACTTTCTTACAAATATTTGCACAACTGTTATTTGTGGATTTTTGACAACAGGATAGTGGAGGACCAACAGACATGCAACGTTAGAAACGCTAGTCACAGAGCAGATGAAATTCAGTCAAGATCATTTATGTTTCCTACCCTGAGGAAAAATAATGCAATTCTAAACATCACTAGTCCTTCATCATGTAGCATTTTGCTGTTAACATTCTTGTCTGTCAATTTTTTTAAAAAAAGTTGTGTTAATCTGAAAATCTAGTAAGGATCTCATATTACTTTCAGGCTGAATTTGAAAAAAAATCATAAAAACAAAACTTCTTTTGGAGAGTTGTCTTTAAGATTTGTTTAAATTTTTAGTAAATGCATTAAAAAATAAAAGATTTAAAGAAAAGCAATAAAAACACCTCAGTAGAGCCGGCAACATTTTCAAATAGCTTTCATGCGTGCAGATAAACTCAATATTGATTACAGCAAAGAGTTACAAACGCAAATAAGTCATTTGAACTTGGCTTTTCTACCTCTGCAAAGAATATTAGTTCTCACAGTATAGTTGATTACCACTTAATTAAAAAAAAATCCATAGTGTAGCATTCAAGACCCTTTCAAAACAACACATCCACAGGAAGAAATGTACGTGAATGTTCACAGAAGCACTATTCACAATAGCCTACTATTGTCTAGTCACCGAGCTGTATCCTAGAACATGCTATTGACTTATTTTCCTCTATGCTTTTTCAGATATTGTTCTTTCTACCTGGAATGCTCATCATTATGGATATGTTCACTCAATACCCACTTTTGAATGAATTTCAGACAATAGTCATGTCCCAGAGTCTCTTTGTCCAGCTCTAGGCAGGTCTCTGATTTAGGAATTTCTTCAGTTGGAAAGTCCATCCAGAAGTTTTTCCTTTGATGTAAAGTTTACATTCAATGAAATGCACAAATGTTAAGTGTACATTCACTGAATTTTGACAAATGTTTACACCTGTGTAACCCAAAACTCTATCAAAATATTGAACTATCATCTCAGAAAGATACCTTTCCAGTTGATTTCTACTATCATTGCTCCAGAGGGTATCACTGCTCTAATTTTTAAAAATATTGTATTTTTTACTTTTAGAATTTCCATTTAGTTTTAAAAATGATTTCTATTTCTCTGCTTAGGTATTCTATCTTTGCATTCACTGTGAATACATTTTCCTTTACTTCATTGCACATATTTATAATAAACACTTTAAAAGTCCTTGTTCTAATATCTGGGTCTTTGGGGAGTTGGTCTCTGCTCATTGTCTTTTTTCTTGAGACTGGTCACAGTTTCCTGTTTCTTTTTTACATTAGATAATTTTGGTTTATACTCTGGAATTCATGAATGTGTACTGTAGAAACTCTGAATTTTGTTATATTACTCTGAGGAGTGTTGATATTTTTGTTTTAGCAGGAAATGTACTTGGTTGGATTCAAGCTATAAGCTCTATCTCTTAGGTTCTATATCATGGTACAAATCTCAGTTCAATTTTTATCCCCCCCACCCCCCCTTGGCTGGCTTGTTGCAATCTTCCTTGTGCTTGTGAGTTTGGGGTCAACCACAGACTTTAAGCACAGAATTTGGGGGACTCTGTATCTGGCTGTCTCCTCTCTGGGCTTCCCCCCCACTTTTCAGCAGTAGTGACTGCCTCAAACTTCATCTTCTAGTTCTATAGGTTATCAGGGTTTTATGGCCCCATGGTTCCTGCTATGTCTTGGAGTCAGGTGAGGCAAGCCAAGTGTCCAGCGTGCAAACTTTTAAGGAGGCACTAACCCTAAGGCACATGCAAGTGCAGAGTGAGCCCCCAAGAGCAAGTGCCTCCTTAAGAGTGAGGTATGTAGGGGGCCTTGCTTGCCTCACCCTAGACCCAGCCAAGTCCTGTCCTCAACAGGAAAGTAGAATAAACAAGAAGCTTGTGCCTTATTAGTTTCTTCTACTAAGTTTTGACTAATTTCCAGAATCTTCAGGTGGTTGTTCTTCTATTTTGCTCAGGGTTTACAATCAGGTTCTGCAGGATGGTTAGTCTGTCAGGAGTTTCCTCAGCCATACTGGACTCGGAACTCTCAGAATCATAGAATTTCTGAGTGCAAAGAGATCTTAGGAATTCTCTATTCAATTGTCTGATATGGCAAATTGGAGATTGACAGCAGAAGAGTTTAAAAAGCTTTGTCATCGAGTCAATGATTGGGAAAGCCAGTCATGTAATTTCTAATCTAGTGATCTTCTACTAGGCCATCCTGAAATAATGCTAAAAAGAAAGAACAACTTCTGTGCGGGGTGTCAAAAGTACTCAGACTTCTCTTTCAAATATAAGTAGCGTTTTAACTCGCCATTATTAATTACTGCCTGTTTAACAGCTTGCTATTGTTATGGTCTGTACGTTTGTGTCCCCCACAAAATTCACAGGTTGAAGCCCTAACCCCTGCCCTCACCCCAGTGTGGCTGTATTTGAGGGACATCTGAAAAGTAATCAAATTTACAGGAGGTCATAAGGGTGGGGCTCTGATCTGATGGGATTTCTGCCCTTATAGGAAGAGACACCAGGGAGCGGGGCGCCCCGCCCCTCTCTTCCTCCCTGGCCATGCCTGCAAAGAAGAGGCTTGTGAGACACACAGAGAGAGAGATGGTGCTTGGTTACAGCCCAAGAGGCCTCAGAAGAAAACCTACCTTGCTGGTACTTGAATCTTGGACTTTTCAGCTTCCAGAATTGTGGAAAATAAATTTCTGTTGTTTAAGCCACCAAATCTGTGGTATTTTGTTAGGGCTGCCCAAGATGACTCATACAGCTAGAAAAATGGACCCACATTTTGCACACTGGTAAATTAGGTTACTTGACAGAATTACTTCAGCTTGACTACATAAAGGTAACTTCGTACTCTTCTTCAAGAGCTTGAACACAGAAAAATAAAATCGGCCAATCAATCAGTATAATAAAAATACATTTGTTTGGAGGGCTAAACCCAGTACTTTGGGTAAATCTGTTGTGAGTTTGGAGTGCAAACAGTGTTTCTAAAACAATTTCATCCTATTGTTTTTCTTTTATTAAAATATATATAATATATATAATACAGTCAATGAAATATATAATACAATATAAAATATATATTATATAAAATATAAATATATATATTATATAAAATATTACATATGTGTTATTTTAATACAATATAAGGCTGGGTCTTATATTAATTTTTCCTCCAAAAGATGCATTAGAGCTGATGGTCTGGATAGGTCTTATTTTTGGGGAAACACCATATATATATATATATATATATATATATATATATATATATATATATGGTGTTTTATA
The DNA here is from genome assembly GCF_057876585.1 of Rhinolophus sinicus. Taxonomy (NCBI): domain Eukaryota; kingdom Metazoa; phylum Chordata; class Mammalia; order Chiroptera; family Rhinolophidae; genus Rhinolophus; species Rhinolophus sinicus. The sequence goes on from NC_142512.1 coordinate 32,372,492, forward strand.
TGGCTATATATATATACACACACACACACACACACATATATATATATGGATATATATATATATATATATCACTATTAGAGGCTATTCCATAACATATCTTCCAAAATAGCTTGTAAGCAGGCATGATGTGAAAGCAAGGCCCGAACCTTATCTGCAGACTCAATTTCTTAATCTATTTCTCAATTTCCACACCTCTAGACCTCACAGCCTGGCCTATCATTTAGACCTCCATCTTACGCCTCAGATTCCCCATACAACGCTGTTCCTTTCATCAGTCCTCATTTACCTTTTTATCCAAACACCCTTGATAATATCTGCCCATGGAGACCTGACCTGGGATCTTACGTGTTTAGGTTGACCCAACCTAGCGTAGCCCTGACGTGGAGTAGTAACCAATCATTATCAAATGAAAGGTATTTTAGTTACCACAAACCAGGAAGCAGTGAGTACAGTTAGGAGCACAATACCCACTAGAATTTCAAGTCATATTTCTCATTTTATCCTATTCTTCTCTCTCTCTTAATTTTTTTTTTTTTTTTTTTTTGGGGGGGGTTTATTGCTGCTTGCTGCAGGAATCAGTTGGTCTGTTCTGATAACATTAGGTCACAGTATTTCATTTCTACACAACAGCTCTCTTTTATCCCTTCTCTCCAGTGGGCAGCACTTAGTAAAGATCATCTCTACCATAAGCTAAGAAATGTGAAAGTTAGCTCTCATTTGACCAGTGATGATGATTTCTGATATCAGAATGGAATATTTATGAGCAATTATAAACAGCCATTTTTATTTCTATATATTTTGTTTTCGTTTGAGTGGTGTAGACGACCATTCCAAGTAAGTTAGGTTCCAATTCTGTCAACTCTCCCCTTAATTTTATACTGTCATGTTTAGTTTTAATAGGGCTCTACATTGGTTCTTTTCCCCTTTATTTAATTATCTTAACACTTTATTGAACAAGAAAAGCAACATTTGACAATCCTGATAAGTACTTTGGAACACGAAAGTTATCCAACCACTGTGTTGGAATTTGAGGTCCCCTGCACAATGCAAATTTTGGAACTGGAATTTGAGCAAACTTTTCAAAATTGTATCTGCTTTAATTAATGATAACAACAACAACAAAAGAGAGGTAAATAACACAAGAAAAATAAACTCATAAATTTGAATAAAACAGGGACACAAAGAAATTAGTGAAATCTCTGAAAGAGATTTTTTAATTAAAAAAATTTAGTTTCCTACTTTCAAGTACACTTTGATTTAAGATAATTATCTTTAAGGATATTTTAATGATTGGATAAAATACTTGTAACTAAAAACTTTAAGTATTTATAGTTAAATAAACGTTTCAAATGTGCTTAAAGGTTTCTCCTTTTACTTTAAGCATTCCCCTTCTAGTTTTAATATTTTGATTTGCTTAGACAGTTACACATACACACTCATCTATCTATATATGCATGTTTACAATCTAGAGATAAACTTCTGATTGGCTCTTGTTAATATTTTTATAAATTCAAACTAGATGAAATTTAAATTAACTACCTTCTATTAATTACCCAAGTAGCTGCATGGAGTAAAATCTACCTTCATTTTTCAATACAGTCATACCTGAGAAAAAGTAAACTTAAAATGTTCCAACCACTCTCAACTTTTTGCTTTTCCCAGTATCGGCCACACTCCTTCCCTCATGTCTGTATTTACACAGGCTGTTACCAACTCTTTCCTTTCTTTTCTTCCTTGTAAACTTCTGCTCAAAATCCAGAACCAGCTTAAATGGTACTTCCTCTGTGCATTCTCCCCCAATTTCCTTGGCAGAGTTCATCTTCCCCTCTTCTGTGGTTTGCACCAGTTTCTATCACAGTACTTATTCTTTTGTGTAAAACATGAGTTCCTTGAATGGCAATGACCATGTTTTATTTTCATATCCCAAGAAGTAAGACTTAGCTACAGATTTTTTTAAAAAGCAATATTGGAGAGATTTAGTGAAAACGTGTCATATTAGGAGAGCTTTTAGGTGGAAGTGACAGACTACCCAACTGGGGGGTAAACAAACACGAGTGTATTTTTAAGGTGCCTGGAGCTTGCTCAACAATAACATCAAAGTCCCAGGTTCTTTCTTTCTACTCCAGCATCATTAGTGTAACATTGTGTTTGCAAAAAGGCCTCTACAGCTACAGATGTCATATCCGCATTGAAGGCAGGAAGGAAAAAGAGGTGGTATCCATTAATTAAAAGTTTTCCCAGAGGTTCCTAAGCCGACCTTCCTTCATATCTCATTGGCCAGAAATGGGTTGTGTGGGTACCACCAAATGCTGGAGGCTAAAAAACCAAATGTCCGACCTTACAGTTTCTAATGTGACAGGCCTGGTTGGGCAAACATTGTCTGGCATAGATGAGAAAACCAAAAAGACAGACAATAGGGGAGTGGATTAGGTTAATGAAGATACTAAGGTACCAGGTTTGTCAGAATGAGAGTATCTGAGACCTTGGGGACCCTAGAGTATCAATGCAAATGGTATATAGTTAATAATTCATGTTGACATATTTTCTCAAGACTGTGGTTGCTTATAATGGGATAAATGAGATATCTCTTTCAATCTTGCATATCATAATTCTTGCAGTGCTTTTAAATTATGACAGTTTTCCTTTATCTGCCGTACACCCCAACTTCCTTTGGTTCCATCACTGTCATTCAAAATTTCTCAGAGCCAAATTTTTAATGTTGTATTCTCTATAAATGGCTTTCCTGATTTTAACACAATTTCCCTCATCATTTTTCTGAGCTATTAGCACTTTGTACCATTCATAAAATACTTAATTATCCTCAACTTTGTTTTATGATAATTTACACCATTATTTGATTCCCCTCCTCCCATAGACTGGTAGCTCCTTGAGGGTTCTGAATCTTCCTCAGACATACGTGGTTCCAAAATATAATTTTCTGAATTGAATAATTAATTCACTTCCTTTCATGTGTGTACTCAGACTCTTAGTGTCGGAAGGAAGAAAACAGAAGGGAAGACCTAACGTGTATAAAAAATGGGCCACTGCTTGCCTGTGGTGACATTGTAAAAACTAGATTAAAAAGTTTCCACTCTGGATGGAAAACAGTACTCCCTCTGTGTGCTAGGACTAGAAAATAGTGCCTCCTCTGAGCTGATGGAACTCTGAGGGCACAGAGCTTGCAAGGCTGGTGGTCCCTCTGCTGAAATGATAAAAAGGCACTTCTTGCTCTAGGAAACACGGTCCTGTACCAGAGCATCCAGTCAGTTGTACTGCAGCCCCCACGTGCCCCCTTGACCTCTGCTTATTGCACAAAATGCTCAATGCTCTGCAGCAGCCATGTAGGTAGATGGGATTTCAGTAGTCCCATTTTCATTCAATATATCTACAACTCATTTACGATTTTTCCAAGTTCTGTAGTGATGAGAAATACAAGACTTCGTGTTTTTGGATAGGTCTAACTGTCCTAGTTCTTGCTCATAACTTTTGCTCAGAACTGAGCCAAAAATTGTCTTCTTGTTTCTTCCAATGGCCCAAAGACTTCACTTCTGATGCTATATATAATAATCTTGCCTCAGCGCTTTGTGCTGGCATGGAAGCTGCCTCCTAAGCCACACACAAGTAACAGAATGGCATATGACTATTTATAGGTAGGGATCATGAACATTGCTTTTGTTTACCAGACATTTGTGTGTACATGCAAATATATGTATTTAAAATCCAGTAAACCAAATCTACTTTAATAATCTAATTTATAAACCCTGGGAATCTTAAACTTCATTTATTTTCTCCCCCACTGGGTCACTGTCTTCTATTATACTCTATTTTATGTCTTACCCACTTTAATCACTTGCCATCCCATGTTGATGACTGACAATCTGATTACTGAATATGGAATTTTAATTTGGAAATACTATCATTGATACAAAATTAAATGCTTGCAGATAAATGTATAGAACAGTATAACTGATTTAAAATGTAGCAGTATTAAAAAATTATTATTTCTCATGTCTTCTAAGTATCCTGGGAAAGATCTGAAATTAATTGAAAAGTGAATTTCACAAAATAAGGGGGGAAACTCTTTTAATGTACAATATTTTCTACTTGAGAGGTATGCTTTAGTAACCTTAACTGTGGTTATGTATTAAAAATAAAAGTGAGATTATAATGTTGGTTTGATTTAATGAGTAATCAAATACATTGTTAAAATTATATTCAAATCAAATACATTGTTAAAAATTATAAAGCAGAGAAATACAAAGGCTAGGTCGGTGCATATGCTTAGAAAATTCAAAATATCCAAGGACGAATTTTCCTTGTTGGCAGTATTTAGATATCAAAACCATGAAAGAAAAGGAATATACTTACATTTTAGATTCCATTTATTCAGTAATAATTTATTAATATATTTTAGTAATGAACATTACTGAACAGGCTGAGTTAAAGTTGATCTTTGTATCACTTGACATATGCTACAACTTGATACAAAGATACTTGGTTATAATCAGTTTAAGATTAACCATCAGTTAAGGTAAATAAATAAATAAATGTGTATATATATATATATGTGTATATATATACACACATACATACATATATATCTCAAATAAAAGGTAGCAGATATATTTTTATTTTATATACTTGTATTTATGTATTTTATTTTAAAACAAAATATATAAATATATATTCATTTGTCAGTCTTTCTTAGGTCAAAGTCTTTTCTTTGTTGATGAGTCCTCTGATTAGGGTTCTGCATTATTTTTGCAGAAACCACACTCAAAATGCATCAGCTATCATTTCCAGTTTCGGTTTCTTTAAAGTGGATTGAGAATTAAGAACAGTTATAAAACAATCCTAGAGAAGAATTCTTCTAGATTTTTATAATTTCCCTCCAATATTTTACAGACCACTCCCTCATATCTATCCCATTAATAGCATTATTAGCTCACCTTTATGAAATCTCTCTAAAGCATTCAATTTGGTTTTTGTAAAAACAATTTTTTTCCCCCACATTCACATTTCATCAAATTACAAATTATACAATATATTTCTAGTAGGAATTATGACTGGATTGAATCATTCTGGAAACAAGTACAACCTACTTGGATACACATTTTCACTGGTAGCAGTTAAGTTCCCGGAAGCACTACAGAGAGGCCTGTTAGACAAGAGCAGACATCACCCAGGCACAGCAGTATGCTTTACACAGAGAATGGAGTTGGTTAACTGGTTAAGATAGTTTTGGAAGAAAGTGGTTCTAAACAAACAAAATATTAATGACTATGGAATCTTCTATAATTTATTCAGAATAATTTTTAAAAAATTTTAGTCTCAACCAGGACAATTACTTAACTATTCAAAACCATATGCTTTTCAAATCATTCCTTTTTTCGTGGTTCCCACAATATTACACTTGCCTTATTTTCCATCTATCTTTCTGACCGCTCCCTTTTAGTCTAGTTTCTTCTTTCTCTATTGACCTCTAAATGTTCTAGGAGTCATTCTTGGATCCCCTTCTTTTCTCTATTTCTATTCTTACCCCAGGTGGTCTCATGACCTCCATAGCTTTTAAAACCCCTACGTATGCTGCTGACTCCCAGATTTGGCCCGCGCAGCCCTTTCTTCTGACTCCAAGACTAGTGTAAGCAACTGCTCAGTAACATCTCCAACTAGATGTTTCACAGGCACGTGATCCCTCATTTTTCCAAAATTGAGTTTTGATTTATTTCTCAAATGCTGGTCCTCCCTGAAATCTTCCCCCATTTCACTAAACGAATCTATTCTGGCCTTCTTCCATTTCTCGGAGTAGGCAGCTCTTTGCCTCAGCCTGGAATGCCCCTCTCTCCTTGCTCATTAGATGGCTGGCTCCTAGTCATTTTTCAAGTCTTAAAGCCTACCATGCAGACAGACCGTCCTCATCATCCCTCCACTTCTATCACAGCAGTATGTGTACTACAGCCATAGCGCTTTCTCAGTGTGAAATTACCTACTTATTGGTTTTCCTGTTTATTGTCTGTTGTCCCCGACTAAACCATAAGCTCTCCGAGGATAGGGAACATGTTGTTTCATTCATCCCTGTCTACTATGAACCTAGCAAAATGCCCGACATATAGTAGGCACTCCAAAATGTTTGCTGAATAAAGAAGTACCACATTATTCTTGTTCTTTAGAACACTTACCATAATTTGTAAGTATATAATTAAACTTCTTAAAAAATCCAATTACTCCCCACCAAATGTATCCTCCAGGAAGGCCATGTTTGTTTTATTTCCCCACTCAGTACACAATGTCTGACACATAGGAAAAGCGGGAAGGGAGGAATAGAAGTGATGATATGATTAAGAATAGACTCTAAAGAAGAATGCATTACAGTAATATTCTGAGACTATGGGAACAATTCAAATGCATTCAATCGTTCAGTTGTTTTTGCCCACATAATATAAACATCTGCACTTTTGGAAACAGCTAGATGAGCCAGTATTTCCCTTGTAATACAGCTATTTAGACATAGCTGAAACTATCATTTTATTTTCTGACTACCAGTACAGCCGATTTGGAGAGACCTATGTTTAAGAAACCTAATTCTTAAATGAGCGCTGTGCTATTTTGTCAAGGCCAGTGTTGGGAAATGATGTGATGCATGTTCAGTCAAGCCACCTTATATCTGTTCAATTTCCTGACAGTAATGTTGTAGCATAATGGTCACCTAAGACCTCTATCATCGAAATACGAATGAGTCACAAAGGAAAAATTTTACAACTAGTGTTTTCTATACTAAGGGCTGGACCAAGAGGAAAGGCTATATACTATGGCTGAAATCTGCCATATCATTTGTTATATGACAGAACTGGAGAGCTGCCTGCTTCTCAGAGTCTAAATACTCATTAAGACAGAGTGAGATTATAATAGTATATTGTAATAACAGAAAAGGTTCTTTGAATAGATCAAAACAACATTTGTTTAGTACAACATCTAGTAAAAGAGTCACAGTTTCTGCCTACCAAGAACTCTAAGATTGCATCAGACACAGAAATAAGAAAATTATGTATAAAAAAAGCAAACTATTAAAAAAACTTGAGTGAATCTCTATGTCAACTATAATTATATATATATATATATACACATGTATAGTCGTAGGATGTGGAGTACAGCATAGGCAATAGAGTCAATGGTATTGTAACAGCTATATATGATGTCAGATGGGTATTAGATTGGGGGAGGGGGGTTATCACTTTGTGAGGGGTGTAAATGTCTAACTATTACATTGTTTTGTACACCTGAAACTAATTTTTAAAAAAAGAAAGTTTAATTTAGGCAACTATTAGGATAGCCAAAAAAAAAAAAAGAAAAAAAAAAAGGAATCTTTAAATATTTACCTCCTGAGAAATTTCCCTCTAGAAAGATTCTTAATTATACTTAGCTTATTAGCTCATCTGCATTATAATAGCGCTATGTACTTGTTTTTCACTAAAAGGTTTTGATTAAAACCCTTACAGACATAGTGCCTCTATGTAGCTGACTCATATTTTAGTATTAGTGGTAGGTGTGCAGAGAGGGAATACACTGGTTTTGTACAGGAAATACTACTGAGACTTGAAATCTAGGTCACATAACAGAGCACGGCTATAACAGAAGAACACAAAGGCCCAATGTTTTCTTGCCTTCCACTCAAAGAAGAAAATCATGTTTAAGCAAAAGTTAACAATTAACTGCTTTGTAATTACATTTGGTTAATTTACATGATAATTACTTATAACCATAATTATAATTTTTGACCTCTTCACAGCCTTAACGTGTTACCCTCATATTCGAGGAAATTTATAGTCAGTGTGTACTAAAAGCAACCACTAGACAGAAAGCCAGATAATAAAATTTGTGCTTCTGTGAAATCTTTTATCTGGAAATCTCAAAACTGTTTTAAATACCAATTAAGTTTCCACAGCATCATTAGGCAGTTGAGGTAAGATGGGGAAGTCTGACATGTCACAGAAAAGAGAGCATACTTGCTGCCCTGCCCAATTCCAACAGCTTTGCTGGCCTTCATGAATTTTTTGAATGTGGTATTATGGTAAACACTTATCTGTGTGCTGTGATTTAGGCACTAATGGTATTTGGAAATAACACGAGCACCATGAAATACTGTAACAATAAAATATTTAAGCTACGTTCTCAAATGCAAACACACTCCATGGCAATGTTTTGAGAGCATTTATCAGGTCTTTGGGACATGACATTATGTCCTTTGAACATTTAAAAAATTATGTTTATAAATATGTATGGTTCACTAAACATTTCAGTCCTTGAGACATAAGAAAGTAACTCAGATGTTTCCATTTAAATACAAATAATCAAACAAAGCATTATTGTGTGGAGTTTGTCTTCACGCCTATATTGAACTCCCAGACTATGGTAGGAAACCTAAAGTATTTGTTAATTCAGAATAGAATTGAAGAAGTCTTACTGTTGCATTTCTCACCACGGTTAAACCTAGCACAGAAATCATTTCTGATTAGTTTAGATTTGACTCCTGAACTGTAAATTTAAAAACTAATCCAAGGTGCTGGAAGATGACATCTCTACATGCTAACAAATGTTCTCATTATTTAGGTCTGCTTTCCTTTGCAATTGCTTTAGACCTCGGAGCTTCAGATTTACTACTGGCAAAAGTCGGCTGAGGAAATAACTATTTTTAAACTGTGATTGATCTGGGGGGATCACTTTGTAAGTTATATAAATGACTAACCACTATACTGTCCACCTGAAACTAAAAATATTTAACGTCGACTGTAATTGAAAAACAAAAAAGAACTTAAAATAAAAAATAAATTTTTATAAACTGTGATGAGATAGTCAAACATTTCAGTGAACAGCTTATTTTAATATAATTGTGTCACTGCACTTCATTAAGGAGAAAACGAAAAATGGTTTCTGTTCCAAAGAATAAAAACAGGGTCTAGTTAAAAATTCAGAAAATACATGTACAAAATTTTCACTTCTATTTGTGAAGAAATACATAATTAGTCACTCTTTAAAAGAAAACTTCAAGATGATGAGCTGCGTCAAGATGCCACACAAATGCGACTTTCACTTAAGTCAACTTGTAACAAACAAAACACACAAAAAACTGTGAAATTGACAGCACTGTTGGATTGAGACTGTCCAAACTTTTTGTTATTAAAAACTCTAGGAAGTCCTATCACATATTGACATATTTTTCTTATCTTTGTATTAGAAAAAAGAGCTAGATGATTTAAGAACTATGTTTCATGAATTGCATTTATATTTTTGAAAAGAGCCAATGTGTTTCCTAAGGAAGTCTTTGAAGGTTGATTTACTGCAAGATACTTAGAAAAACCTGCAGAGTCTGTTTCCTTAAGTTAATGTCAATTCACCATCTTCTCAAGCAATAAAACAACTGCATTTTGATGTTTATAAAAACTGTCCAACCCAAAGCATAGCAATGCACTTCACAGAACCTTGCCTGTACCTTATCAATAAAAATAGATCTATGTTCAGATAACAACCTATATTATAGTACTAGGACAGAGCAAAGATGTTTTCAAAAAAGGCTAACAAAGGTTGACAAAAAGAAAGAAAGGTTGACAAAAACTTTGCTCACAAAGAAAGAATATTATAGATACTTCAACTATTTTTTTCTGAGCCCCAAGTCAGGAGAGTAAGTGAAAGAGTGCCAAAACACTCAAAATCAAGGTTGGCTCTGGGAAATACGAGAACTATGACTATCATCCCGAAAGGACCCACTGAGTTCAACGGGGAGAACTCAGAGCTTCGTTTTGTTTTGCGTCATGGAGCCCAGAGAGAGACACTGCATCTTTTATGGCCATGTTCTGCCTGGATGCTATTTGACCAATTATTTTAACCAGGAAGCTAACAAGGCCATCTTTCTTAATCTCCCTGTTCTTGAAAGATACTGAAAATAAATGCTAATCCTTTCCTGAAGTAAACAAAAGGAGACCGTCTTCCCTTGGGTCCTTTATTACTTAAATAGTTCACATTTAGCCTAGTCTTAGAAGCATTTCTGTCACAATCGTGTGCACACAGCACACACAGTTGTAATATATCCCCCTAAGGGACATATTACTGTTAACAGCCCATCCAGTCATTTGATTATCACTGCACGGTTAATGGCTTTTTAGGATAATAACTCCGATACAGACAATCAAATGCTTTAATTAGTTTATTATCCTTTTTTATTTCAGAACAGATCCAGGTCACATTTGACTTTAATGTGGGGGCACAGTGCAATCCAACTTTAAAGCCATTACGACACATATACAGGCCTCAGTTTCTCGTATGAGCTCAGTCTCCAGGAGAGGAGGTGGCTCCCAACCTAGATCATATTTGTAAGCAATACTGGCATAGAAAGACAGATGGCGAAACTATAGAACATCAGGAGAAGGCAGATAAGATGACACAAGGAATGCAAATTCTTCCAAGTCGGGGGGGGGGGGGGGGGAATAGAACAGGGAAGATTGGAAAGGTGGAAAGCGTAGGTGATAAACTCCGTTTTGTATACCAGATATTAGGACAAACAAGCTTATAAAAGAATTAGTTGCTCCTACAGTTTACAGGCAAGGAGCCTAAGGCACAGAGGTTATGAAATTTATCAAGCTCATGTTGGTTATAAGAGTCATAGGTGGGATTTGAAGCCAGGCAAGCTGATTCTTGAGCCACTCCACAACTTCGTGTGTGTGTGTGTGTGTATACATATATGTATATATACTCGTATACACATATATAAAAGTTTTAGAAGTTTTAAAAAATTGAAATAAAGGACTGAGTAAGTCAAAATGTAAATAATGACTGTCGCTTGGGGGTGAATCGTGAGCAATTTTTCCTGCTTATTCATTCTTTTCGGATCTTTTCAAAATAACAAAAATAAAGTTTAGTGCTCGCTTCGGCAGCACATATACTAAAAATAAAGTTTACCACATTTTTATGTCAGTGGACAATAAAATAAAAATATGGCTGGCCTAATTAACATTTTCCTTTTTACCTTGGCACTTCTCAATTTCAGAAAAACTATGCACACATGTGAATGACACTTTGCTGGCAGCTAGCAGAGCCCATGATATCCCTCACTACAAAGTCACAGAAACCTGGACACGGGAAGGAATCTATTCAAATTAAGCAACTTCTAACATATGTCATGGGATCAATATAGGTTCAGTTTAACTTCCTATACCTTTTTTCCTTTAATCCCACATCCTTTGTGTTCTTGTTTTTCTGTTTTTTTAAGGAGGGCGTAGCTCACAGTGGCCCATGGGGGGATTGAACCGGCAACGTGGTGTTATTAGCACAATGCTCTAACCGGCTGGGCTAACTGGCCACCTTCAATCCCACACCTTTTAAAGTACAGAGTTACATCACTGATATTTACAAAACGACCATGAGGTCCTAAGAGACTGAAATGCCTTATGAATCACAGAAGATTAAACTAGTGTTCAAGGCAGTGCTGGTGTAAAATGTATTTCTGCCCCCACCAACCGACTGACGCTGCTCTCTCAAAGGTCACGAATGTTTACAATCACAGCCAATTCATTTCTCACACGTTGTCCTTCTGTCATCAGCATTTAGCACTGCTTACCACTCCTTGAAATTCTCTTCTCCCTGGGATTTTTTTATAAACTTCCCAATAACCTACCTTCATTTCTACTCCTAGCAACCTGACCGCTCTTCCTCTGCGTTGTCCCCAAAAGACTTCTTCTCCTGCAATATGTGGGCTTCAACTCTCAAAATTACATGGAGAATCCCCTAAACAACATCTCCAATCCTGACCTCCCTCCCAATCTCCCTCTTGATGCCTACCAGTATTTCTAATGTTTAATATCAAACTTGTCTGTCTTTTCTCCCCAGTCTGTCTTTCCTTCTGAGTTCCTTGTGCCTTTTAATAGTTCTACCACCCTGCAATAATCCTGGCTCGAAAATTCATGTCATTTTTACTTCTCTTCCTTGTTTTTCTCTTAACTGTTGTCTAGTCCTATATAAACAATCTACCTCTGTGATCTTATTCATGTAGTTATTCAGTTAACATGTACTGAATACCTGTTACAATGGATGCTGGGGTTCCAGTGGTGAACACGACAAGTGAGAACCTTGCTTTCCTATATTGTATGTTCTAGTGGGGCAGATACGATTCCAGGTCGCAATCAGTGCTATTAGGAAAACAAAGTAGAGTAGAGGAATCGTGAGTGATTGGTAGTGATGATGGGGGCTAGTATTTTATACAGAGTGGCCAGGAAAAGCCTCTTTCAAAAGATGGCTTTAGAGCACAGACCTGAGTGAAAGAAAGCATGAGTCTTGTGAAGATCTGAAGGAAGACCATTCCAGGGAGGTGGACAGCAAACGGGTGGAAATGAGTATGGCATGTTTGAAGAACTACAAAAAGACCAACGTGGCAGGTGCACTGTAAACAGGGCAAGAGGGGTAGACAGTGAGATCACGCAGCTAGCCAGGGCCAGAAACGAAGAACCTCATAAGCCAGGTAAAGAGTTTGCCTCTTATTCTAAGTATGATGGGAGGTGATTGGAGAGTTCTGATTTGGCAAGTGATGTGGACTGTTTTTATGTATTAAAGACCACAGAGAATAGGCTACAGAGGAGAAGGAATACAGTACTTGTTAAATTTTTAAAAATTAACCACATTTTTAGGTAATACACATGGCCACTGAGCATGCCTTCACTTTTCATCAATTCACTTTTTTAAAATGAAGGTTTCAATTCAACAGGTATGTAATTTCCTAATTCATAAACGATGACATTATGAGTGGAAATACTTTCATTTCCTTAGTGTAGATGAAAATGATACCAAGTTTCTGAAATGAACAGTAAAGGCAATGAAGGACATATTTTTGCCCATTTTCTACTTCTGTGTTATATAAATGAAACCAAATCTTTTGGGCATTCTGTCATCAGTAATGTCCAAAAAGGCAATTAGGAATAAATTAACAAAAGTATTTATAAAGAATTCACAAATTGCTAGTAATAAGGTACAATGTACCAGGCATTCAATGTACCAAATAGGAACGAATAATGTTAAAATTGTTGCCACTAGGGGTCTACAAAGAAGGAAGCCAAAAATAAAATGAATAAAAGATAAAAGCATTTCAATTATTGTCAGGTTATAAAAGGTTTGTACTTTTATGTGATGTGAAGATAGAGAATGCAGACATAACAAACGCGTCCAGTATGTCAAACGCGTTCTCATTTGGAATCAGAAAATTAAGCTTCTGGCATTTACCAACACTGAATGTGCCTCAGATAAAACTAAACAGAGCTCTATAGATTGAGAAGAAAAAAAAAAGAGAGAGAGAGAGAGAATTATGAAATCATCAGTATTCATATTAGGCTTTTTAAGGTTCCTTTTATTTACAAGAAGTAAGTCACTCATCTCTGTGTTCTCATCGCTCATTCGTTTCCCTGCACACAAATAAACATCACGCTTGTCTCTTCATTCCCAAAAGTCTAAGGACGAAAAGCAGCACTGTAGGGAAGCGTGTGCTTCCTTCTTTCTTACTAGATTTATGGGTGAGGTAAATTGATAAGGAATTCATTCATCAAACAGTCACCGAGCATCTACGAGTGTCAGCACTGTGACAGGCACTGGGGATGGTTAGCTGGATGAGACACAGCACATGACGAGGAGGGAGAGCTACTTCTCCCAGGGAGATTCGTGACAGCACTTCTAACGTTAACAGTAGCTGTTGGCTTCTGGAGGCTGGTGTGTCTTCATTAAGCTTGCAAAGGAGAATCCTTCTATTTCCCCCAAATTTCCTTTGATTGGATAGAAGAGTCAAAGAGGTGGGCAAGACAGAAAGGGGTCATCTCATGCACAGTGTGAAGGCTGATTCCCACAGCTCTTTCAAAGCTCAAGAATGAAATTTGTATTTCTTACTCTAAGACAGGGGAATTTTTTAACCCAGGGAAAATTCTAGCCTTGCAAATCTGAATGTCGTGTTCTCAGCTGGGAAGAGAGAAGCAAATGGCAGTATTCCATGACATTAATTTTCTGTTGCTGTGTAATGAACTACAATACTCTTGGCAGCTTAAAATAACACACATATATTTTATTATCTCACTGTTTCTGTGGGTCAGGAGTCTGGGCGAGGCTTAGCTGAGTCTTCTACTTAGGGTCCCATAAGGCTGTGGTCTCATCTGAGGCTTGACTGGGGAAGGTTTTGCTATTGTCAACAAAATTCAATTCCTGTGGTTATAGATCGAAGGTTTCAATTCCCCTGGCTGTTGGCCTGAGGCTGCCCTCATGTGGGTCTTCCAATATAGAGCAGTTCACTTTTTGAAGCCAGGAAAAAGTAAGAGACTCTAGCAAAAGGGGCACTAAAATCTTATGCTATGTTATCATGTACATCCTGTCACCTTTGCTGCACCTATGGGCTCCAAGGAAATCCCAAGTCCTGCACATACTCCAGGAGAGGGGATGACACAGGGCATGAACACCAGGATGCAAGCATCACGAAGACCACGCAGAGTCTGCCCACCACCTTACGCAGAATTTTTCCTCTATAATACTGTAACACACTCAATCTTCTTTCTCTTCATCACTGCTTCAAATGTAGATCTTCTCATCTTTAATTTTTATAAAAGCTTAAGTTAATCCTGGCTTTCACATTCCTGCCACTATTCTCATCAGTTCTTGTTAGTTCTAGGTTGTTTCTTCATCCAGCTTTTGTGTATTTGTTTACACACCTAAGCTCTTCAGAGAGCTCTGTGAATCTTCCCTTGACTTAACTGCATATACCTCTACCTTCTCTTCCCTACTGAGTGTGTGCGTAATTGTATATGCTTTTAAGATGTCTTGCCCCACAAGCCACATTCCCATCCATGCCCTCTAAACATGAGGACAAATCCATTTAACCTAACTTGAAAGGAAAACAACACAAGATAAAACTGCTTTCATGGAATCGGTGGTATATGTCCAGATATGCACATAATTAAACACTCACAACTTCTTTAGTTCTTTCGGTCGAACTACAGTGCCAGCAGATGACATGAGAGCTGAAGTGCTTCACTATTACAACAGCCGGGCACGCACTGGTTAACGATCTCCTGTGAGAGAGCATCCCTCATGCTTTTTCTGCCTGCGCTGCCTGAGGTCCACTCTTACAGACCGACTTTGGGTTCTCTGTTTCATCTCTGCCGTTCGTTACGGTGCATCACCCTCACTCCTGTTCATGGCATTCTGTACACGAAACTGCCTGCCGTCTTACTCCCCTTCCATCGGATCTGGGGTTTGAAAAAAGGTGTGGTCATTCATGAAAATCTTTTGGTCAGAAAGTCCCAGCGGATCTCATGAGGTCCCCTAGGTAGGCTCTACATGGACAAGTAGAGTTCATTCTGGTCTTTCTCAAGCGTCACCTACTTCATGACTGGGCACCACTGCCTGGTTTCCACTACAGGGACATCCTCCACATGGCCTCTCTTCTAGTGTCTGACACACAGAAACTCAACAAATATTTGTGGAATGGACTATTTGACATCTATTTGTATATAGAAGTGGGTCTTTCTGTTTATTAGATTCATGCATAAGACTTGGTGTTCATTTCTGTATAATAGATTCTTAGAAGTGAAACTGAAAAGGTACGTTTTAGATTCCTAGAGAAACAGATAAAGTGTTCTCCAAAAGAGCTGAATTGAGAAATATCTATCAAGAGTGTACTACAGACTAGTAACTATTGTTAAAAGATGGCCCTCTGGTGAATAAAAACGGCACCTCATTATTTTAAGTTCACTCCCAAGGAAATAATATTAAAACATACATATTAAACATTCATATATTAAACAGACCTTAATCACAGCTATAAAACATAAATATCTCATGAACACCTACTGTGTACCAGGTACTGTTCTAGATGTTACCTAAAATGTGGTGAACAAGATATTCAAGATCCCTGTTCTCAAGGAGCTAGTATTTTAATAAAGGAGACAGACAATAAAGAAGTAAACAAAAAATACATAGTGTGAAGTCCTAAGGAGAGAATAAAACAGGGGAGTAAAATAGAGTATCTGGAAGCAGAGAGAAAGCCAGCATTAGCTAGGAGGTAAGGAAAGACCATTCTGAAAGCAGACAATTAGGCTGAGAGGACTAAATGATGCAATAAGCTGGACCTCTCCATCCATACTGTCCTTTCTGTTTTTCTCAAACATATCAGGCATTCTCCTGCTTCAGGGCCTTTGCACTTGCTGTTGGAATATTCTACCAGATATCTATAAGGCTTACTCCTTTCTCATATGGTGAAATGCCTGTGAACGTCTAGTTAAAGCTTTGCAGTGACCTGGTGGCTACTTGTAACTATTTCTGGGCAATTTTAGTATTTTTAATCTTCGACACAAGTTCAGCAAGGCCTCCCCTCTCCATATACAAGACTGTAAGAAATATGGGGGCTCCTTAAGGCTGCCAGTTAGACATAAACTTCTTTATTATTTCAAATTTTATATCCATGAAATAAATTTGAGTTGAAGCTGGGTTTCCTATCCAAATTTTACTGCTACTTTAAAGAGTGAAATGTTACTTTGCAATTTTTTCCCAGCAGTTTTTGCACATGGGTTTTTATGTGTTTTCAGTGGAGTAAGTTAATAATGATAGATTATATAAATCTACATTAGTAGGAATCTTTCACCACCTTCCAAGGTTTCCAGCTCTCCCCCCACTCCCCCAATAAAAAGATGTGGATGGAAGAGAATAGTTTATCATATTGGACTAGGTTGCAAGGACAGAATATTTCTTTTACATAATGACAGTGAACAATGAAAATTATGATGTTAATATATGAGTACCTACCAGATATGAGTCACTTTATAAATATCATCTTCAATAAGCTAGCCACTTCAGATACATTATCTTTAATCCTCATAAAAATCCTATGAGTTGGTGATACCTCCATTTTCATCGATGAAGAAAATGAGACTCAGAGAGCTTAAAGAACCCCCACAGCACAAATCTATTAGGTGATAGTTGGAATTTGAACCCTGTAACATATGGTCTTTTTACTATACAATTCTGCCTCTCTACAAGTGAAAAAATGAATGTTATCTTTTTGATAAAGTAGCATTAAGAGTACAAACAACTAATTTTTATGTAAAAACTAAAGACAACTTCATAAATGTTACTTCATTTTATCCTGTAATGTAACATGCTCATTGTTTCCATTTTATAAATGGAGCAAAAGTGAGGTGGAAGCATTTACCTAAAGTTTAAAAGATCTTGTCCAAGAAGGTTGTCTCACTCCCCATACTCTTCTCTACCTACTTTAACTTTCATTAGCATTTGGGAGTTATTACAGGAAAAATGAGAAACGCCAATAACACTGTGTAGTCAGTCCAAGACCTAATCATTTTAATCTAATTGGTAATGTGGGTTGGATACGCCCATAAGGTCACAAATTTTAGAAAACTATTATTAAAGATTCAATTCTTGATTCTATATCCTTGGTTTTAGTATCTTTACCTAGGAACATTTATTATTCTTTATGCATTGTTTTGTAAATGATTCCAAAGAGAGCTTTTATTTCTTATTGTGAGGTTTCCATGATGCTTGTTTTTTCTTTTAAAAGATGCTTTAAATTTCAGAAGTAACAAATGTTTATTCTAAAAAAAAAAATTTTTTTTAAATCTAACAGTACAGATGTTTAAAAAAACCCACAAAAACACAGATGCTTTCCCAATCCGATTTCCCAAGAAACCGACATATCAAAGAGTCAGGTATCTCCTATACCCGATTGAAAATTATTAAAGCTTCTTGAACCAGTGCAATCTACTGCTTTATTCTGAATATTTGGAAGTCATGAAAATTGGTTAAGAAGAGGTAAATTTTGGTCAATGATTCTAATTAAAACAAAAAACAAACTCCAAACATAATATTATATTTACATAGTGCTTCACATTTACAAAGCACTTTCAAACCAGGCCCCTTAATTCTTGAAACAACTTTATGAAGACTGTACTCTCACTTTAGATACAGGTAGCTAAGACTCCAAGCAGTCATCATATTTTATCAAATCTACGATGCCACAGAACATAGGACACTCCGTCATTTTCTATGCTCCAAAAAGGAAAAAAATAAAAAAATAAAAAAGCCCATTCAGTTGTGACGGAATGACTTAACCACACCCCTGTGAGGCTCACAGGATTTCATATCAGAAGACTTGAGTCTGGCACTGTCCTTACCAAGAGTGTGACTTAAGTCAATCATTTAAGTTCTCTGAGCCTTGATCTTTTCATATCATTTCAACTACAAATAATAATACCTATATCACAGGGTTGCTGTGCAGACCTACTGATGTAAAATAGTGCTTTTCAACTGTAAAACTGATAAAATTTAAAAAAACTTCTGTACCTACGGCTATATCATTATAAAATATATAAGCTGTAACAGTAATATTAATATTCTGTTGCGGAAGGCAGGAAGTTCAGCCTCTAAATTGAACTATTTTATCATATTATCATGAGAGCTGTTAACTGCACACCACGGCTGTCTTTTCTGAGATGCGTTGTTAATACCTGCCCTCACATGACCTCTGGGGAACACCTATTCCGTGAACCCAAAAAAACGCATTCAGTTTGGCTGAGGACATTCTCAGACCTTGAGGAAAAATATTTCTTTCTGCCATCATTTACATTTTGCTTATCCAGTGATAGGATGGAAACACGAACTACACTGTAGACATTCAGTTATTACAGTCACTTCTGATTATGAAAGGAACCGGAGTTTCACTTTTTGGATGAGATATAATTTACTACAGTTTACCATCAATGCCTTCTGTAATTTTTGAAGCTGTCCTTATATTTTTCTGCCTTCGTGTTAGAAGTCATTTTATGTTATAATCTCTTCACCAGGTTAGTAGAAAGGTGTACAGGCTTATACTTGATTATATCTTAGATACTGTACATCCTGCCATTCCCTTGACAACAATATGCCTGCCTTGTGGGAGAAATTAAGTCTTGCTGTCTAGCTATGCCTTCATACATTACGGCTGCTGGCAGCATGTGTGATTAAAGTATATATCAGACATACTTTCCTGGTAATGACCTTCTGTGAAAATGCACACCATGTGATAGCTCCGGGATTAATTCCCACTAGAAATCTGTGTATCCTAAACACTGGAAACATGGTGGCTTTTTGATTTTTGTGACTGACGAACTGTATTATGTTTGCTTCTTACGTACCAATAGAGAACAGTAGAGGGTTACTACAGATTTGGTGTAATTAAGTAACTTCAGCACTTCAATTCTCGGGAATTTGTTTAATGAAAAAGGCAAATGCCCAAGTTAACTGATGAGCAGAAGCACCAGGGAAACCTGAGGTCTAAGATCCATGATGACGACCGGCAAATGCTTTGTGCTTCTAGACTTCCGGTGACTCCTGACCCGACATGCACATGAGTGTCAAGTGTAAACATTAGTGCCGAATTTCAGGTGTTTCAGCTGGTATATACACTTAGATACTACAAATCGCTTTTTAAAAATGAGTATTTGCTCCATGTTACGCCAAACCTCGCCCAAGCTGCTACCATCTCCCACACCAATCACTGCACCAGCCAACTAGTCTCCCTACTTTCTTCCTTCTTGCTACTCTGACAGTCCACTTTCAAACCACTGTCTGAATGACCTTTTAAAATGTAGATCCAGTCATGTTACCGTTCTGCTTAAACCATCAATGGCTTCTATGACACTCAAAATAAAATCCAAACTGTTAGGATGGTGTTCGAAGCCCTGTGTCATCTGGCTCCTTTCTGCATCTCCACCCTTACCTCATGTGACTCTCCTGCTTGCTCACATGTATCAGAGACCCAGGTTTTCTTTCTGTCCTTCAAATATGTCAAGATTGCTCCTACCTCAGGGCTTTGGTCCTTGGCTTCAGCAGCTCTTCCCACAGATTGTTTTTCCTGGCTGGATCTTAGCTCACACGTTACTTTTTAAAAGAGGAGTGAGAAGCATCCCCACTTACTTATGTTCGCTTACACGTCCCCTGGCTTTATTATATGCATAACAGTCATTCTTGTCTGGAATCATTATTTACTTTTTTTGCTAACTTGTTTATCCATCTCTGCCCTTACAATTTACTGAAGCCAGTTGATGGTGAGGGCTTTCTTCTTGCTGTTATGTCAGTGCCTAGGTGAGGATCTGGCCCATTACAGATACTCAATAGTGCAGGAAAGAATAAAGTAATGAATCTAAATAATTACCTTTTCTTGAGTGATACATTTTTCTCTCATTTTTTTTTTCCCCTGGAAATAAAATTGTATCAGGAAAGAAATTACTTATTTTTCTTGAAGCTAATAATAATTTGCCCATTTAAAACAAAATTAAACAAGCCAAGCGTAGTTTCTCTTCCAGAAGTCACCCAAGATTAAATTTGATGTATTTTCTTAATGGAACATTACAGCTGTGACCTACTTTTAGTTTGCAATGATACAAAAGAATATGTGAGTTTACCATTTTCCTTGAATGGTAAGACACCACAAATATTGACCGTGATTATTATCTGGTTCTGAAGAATCAAGTGACTAGAGAATAGGTCTGACTTATAAAAACAGGTGCAATTGTCTTTCTAATGGCATCAGAATCACATGGGCTTATGCTTGGAATAGCTTCTCAAATCCCAGAAGAAAGATATAAATAGCATGATTATTTTATGGAGACTCTATGGAGAAGTAATGTCCATTCTAAATAACATAGATTACTTTCACCAAAAATGTATGGCTCTTCCTTTGATAAATTCATGTTCGTTAATAAAAAGTATTGTGGGGGAAATAAGAAAAGCAATGATGATACTTCGAGACCTAGAATAAGAACAGTGAGAAGAGGCTATACCAAGTCTTAGTTCTGGATCTTAAGGAAAAATTTTGAAGGCCTTCACATTTTGCAGTATTGCATTTCCCCTTTTTCTCATAAAACCTTTTTCCATCTGCCTAAATAACTTCTAATTAGGTTCAGGATATAAAGACAAAAAGCAGATATTAGTGACATTTTAATTTTAAAAGTTAAAATATTGCTAATTTCAGACAGGAACAGCCGACTTGATGCAGAAGGCTCACATACACCAATATATGTAATCAGAAGGCCATTGCTTGGTAGGGTAAAAGTTCATCCTTATTTTCAAATGGTTGAATAAAAATTACACAATTACACAACCAATTTATAACAGCTGAGAATGAATATTTCTGTTTTATGAGAAATGCTGTGATGAAAAGACTTAAATATACATTTTTATGCAAATCTCCCATTATTTTCTTTGCAAAATACACCAACAGGTGGGATTATTAAGTTAAATTATATGACCATTACAAAGTTTTTTTTTAACTTTCAAAAAAACTTTTCAAATACATTATTTAAAAGCCTTTGATATATACTGCAAAATTGATTCCCAAGAATGTTCGGCCAAGTTATATTCCCACTTGTAGTAGATGCGAATATTTGCTTTCCATTTTAATTACCGTGTTTCCCAGAAAATAGGACCTAGACGGACAATCAGCAATAATGCGTCTTTTGGAGCAAAAATTAATATAAGACCAGGTCTTATTTTACTATAATATAAGACCGGGTCTTATATAATATAAGACTGGGTATAATATAATATAATACCAGGTCTTATATTAATTTTTGCTCCAAAAGATGCATTAGAGCTGGTTGTCTGGCTAGGTCTTATTTTTGGGGAAACAGGGTACTGGTATGCCCAGATGGCTCCTAAATTGGAGGGATTTTTTTTTTTTTTTTCAATGCCTAATACATGAGTAACTTAAGAAAAGAAAGGGTATTCTCTATGGGGAGAATCCTTGTATCCTTTGCTCAGGCCTCATTGGACTCTTGTGGGTTAGAAACCTTTCCTCCAGCACATTGATCATTATAGTTTTATCCTCTGTTTTGGTGCATTCCTTTCTTGGTTTCAATCTTTTAAACACACAAATACATATTTAAATGTCATTTTAAGTAAAGGAACAAGATGAGGAGGTTTTGGCATGAGATAACTCTACCATCTTGATCCAAAGTCTATTCTTAATCTTGACAGCTATATTTTCTCGCTTTAATACTATGGACTTTTTCAATCATATGTTGCTGTTTGCGTATATATTTATTTATATTATAAGAGCTTGGATGAAATGTGTGTGTGTATGTGTGGTACATTTCTCTGTATGAGAGCTTAAACCTAGAGAGCTGACTACTCAGAATTGGTTTTTGACCTTCAAAAGGAGGTGTGGACCCCCTGGTTGCCTTGACAGTCAACCAAGTCGTTGGAGTTACCCTCTCAAAACTCAGGCCGTGGGCTGGTCAATGTGCATTTGAACTGCAAGTCCAAGGATGCTGCAGCAGTCTGAGGGGAGTAAGACGCGAGCCAGGACCAGAGGTGGCTGTGCGCAGCAACCTGGCATTTGGTGCGGAAGCCACTGTGCGGGATCCCCTTACAGGTAAAGCTTCCCGTGGGCCCCAGTGTGTATCAGATCTAGTGTGTCTGCTGCCTAAAGGACTGAGCCCCACTTGGCCTTCTGCTTGACACGGAAATTGTGTGAACCCTGAGAATTTCAAAAATGCCATTGACTCACAGAGATAAAAGAGTGAAAAGAGTCTAGCTATCCCCCAGCCAGTCTCTGACTTCATTCATTACCTCTCCAAATTAGAATGCATCCGGAGGTGCCCTCCTGCCAGAGTTCCTCCAGGGATCTGCGTAACTGCTACTTTTATTCAGCTGACGGAATAACAAATTGGCCCTTTGTGCTTTCCTTTTATGGGGTCCTGTATTGCAAAGTTTTGGGCATTTGCCCGTAACTGCTAGTACTTTTGAAGATTTTACCCTAATGTTACATTCCACTTATCATTTCCATGGAAATCTTGAAGGAAAGTAGATGCTTGTGTTTATGCTGCCAATTTACCAGGAAGTCAGTAAGTTCTCTTTTTATTAAACACCTCCTTTGGGATTATCAGGCCAGATTCTTTTATTATGCATTTTGAAAACAGTACTGCCTCTTCCTGCTTTTGTTACAGAATTATTTTTTACAGAATCAATCTAGCTGTCAGTCAAGCAGAGATTACATGAAAGCATTACAATATCGACCACGTAAATATTGATGGAGATCAATAAAAGTACCTCCAGGGGTTCCAATACTGATTGAAAATGCCTATTCTATCTATATACTATTTCAATGGAAGTAATGTAACAGAACAGACCAAAGTTTCCTTACAGTTACCAATAAACAACTGAAAGATAAGGGGCTGATTCAGACATTTAGCCAGTTTCCTGTGATAATGACATTCAACTGAAAATCAATAATATTGAATGCTATATGTTAAGAAAAGCTCTCATTTATCATATTTTCAAATGCATCTGAGTTGGAAGAAGCCTTAGACAATAGTTAAGGCTTAGCAAGGAGGAAAAGTACATCTAAATTAATTACCTTAAATCATGATGGTAATGTGCTACCAGCATTAGCAGCAGCAACAGCAACGTGCATTTATGGAACATCTTATAGTACCAAGTACTCTGTGAGCGACTTGATGTGTGTGTCAGTTAATCCTCCATTCCTGACACTTTCCATATGATCTCCATGTTTTATATGAGGAAACAGGCCCAGAGGTTAAGCAATTTGCCCCGTGAAGTTGAGGCCTAGTCAGGTGCTCTCTGGAGCATCTCCAGGGAACGTCAGAGACTGTGGAGCACGGTTCACAGGGCTGCCCACTGCTGCCCCAGGCTGCCGCTATGGTTCCCACGCTCCTCCACGGGGAGAGGTGTTCTGAGGAGGGCGGGTGGCCACGCCTGCAGTGCTGGAGAACACTCGTGTTTGCTGTGATTCTACATCAGGGCTATTAAGTTGGGGTTCATAATGACTCTGAAAATGGATGCAAAATGTGTATAATTGTACGTTTCTGGGAAGAGGACTTTCACCAGATTTCAGTGTAGTCTGTGATCCTAAAAAGATTCAGAACTGTCTCGCAAATATTCCTCAGAGGTTGGTTTTAAGCTGTAAGACCTGAGAAATCTTATTCTTGTTTCTGAGGAAATCCCATAGTATAACATCTAAGAAGAAAGTGCAGGCAACTACCCAAGAGAAAATTTCAAATCGTAACTTGAAATAACCAGATAGCCATGGCCAAGGAAGTGAGGTGTAGGCTGCAGTTGAGTTATCTACCTCGTCTCAATAATTTTCTGGTTTTCATTATATATGTAGAAAACGCCACTGCATACAGAGAAAGAAAAGTGAGCTGAGTTTATCTGCATTATCAACCTTAAAAAGCTATGTCATATAAAATTATGAAAGTACTAGAAAATATGCCAACATTGGTGATTACATTTCTAAATAAAAAGGAAAACATAGAAACTATTTGCTAGTTTTAAACAGCAAAGTATGTATAATCTTGCATTCGGATAAAAAGTGCAGATGGAATTTTTCACTTTTCTTCCAAAGATGTTCTGCTGAATTTCAAATATTTTCTTTGAATAATCATGTTTGACAGATATAAAGGTTAATGCTAGCAAGGTAATTAACATTAATGATGGTGTCCACAGGGCTACATTTGTGCAGGTGTTTCCCGCCACTGTTCCCACCCTCACTTAAAAATATCTGATATTAATATATAAAATTCTGAACTTACACATAATACATTCGGAGTGGTTATTTTCATCCCCCCTGAAACCTATAAAATTTCTTTATGTTAAAGAGTTCTTACAGGATTTTTGAAATGTAATTTGCTTTTTAAAAAGGTAATAGGGTACACAAAATTAAAAAAAAAACCACAAAACACAAAAAACACTGCATAAATTAAGCTGATACTATTAGAGGCATGGTTTCCAATCCTCTGTAGCATAGTGTCAAAGTCAAAAGTTACCCAAAGGATCTTTGAATATTACTGTACACCAAGTCAATCCATTCAGAACCCAGGACTTTACTAAAACTTATTATTTTGATACTTAACACAGAATTTTATCTATATCTCTATGTATTTATTTGATATCCGGACCCCAACACAGGAAGATTAGGAGTGGCAAACTAGAGGAATAATGGAAGGTTAGAGGTCAGCACAAAGACAGTCAGCAGACAGACAGACATCAAGGGAAGAGACAGAAAAACAAACAACTAAGAAGGGAGTCTAAATCTCTGAAGAAGCAAAAGTGCTTGGAGAGAGCAGGAGGGAAGGATGGAAATGCCCAGTCATTTAAGCTTTCCCCAAGGCTCTCCCTATCTATTGGGATGTTGGAGGTTACTTAGAGCTTTGGCCTGCTTCTCTTTCTAGCCCAG
Organism: Rhinolophus sinicus; assembly: GCF_057876585.1. Taxonomy (NCBI): domain Eukaryota; kingdom Metazoa; phylum Chordata; class Mammalia; order Chiroptera; family Rhinolophidae; genus Rhinolophus; species Rhinolophus sinicus. The sequence continues at coordinate 32,397,753 of NC_142512.1, forward strand.
TGGTGACTCTGGCAGTATCCAGTGACAGATCACGCATTTCCTTGAGAGACTATTCTCTTGGCCCTGGCTTAGGAGTAAATGCCTGAGTAAGCAGCTCTGAAGAGTAGGGAACGGGTTCAGCCATTCCATAGCCCTTTAATTACTTCCCCTGCTGACTGCCCCAGGATCTGTTCCTGGTTTTCCCTGTCCGTGACCCTGGGGGGTTTGCCGTGGTTCTACTTAACTCACTGTTTGAGCAGTCTAGTTTTTCATATTTATTGTGTTTTGGGGTCCTTTGTTCAGCTGGGCTGTACCTTCAATCTTATTCCATCTGTTGTGTATTATTCAAAAATTCCTCCATGCTGATTCCACCCTTCCAGTTTCCAAATCTGTTGTGGATTTATTTTTATATTTATTCTTCCATTTCGAAGAGACTTTGGATGGAAGTACAGGCAAAAACATGTCTTAATCAGCTCTCTTCTGTAAATAAAGCAAATATTCTCCCCCTCCAATGAGAGCATTAAGAGTTTCATCGTTGGGGGGAGGCCAGCTAGCTCAGTTGGTTAGAGTGCGGTGCTCTTAAAAACAAAGTTGCCGGATCCCCACATGGGGCACTGTGAGCTGCGCCCTCCACAACTAGATTGCAACAACTATGGGTATGTGACTTGGAGCTGATGGGCCCTGGAAAAACACACTTAAATAAATAAAAGTTAAAAAAAAAAAAAAAAAAAAAAAGATTTTTCCTCGTTTACCTATCAATGTTATTGTAGTCAAACCAATACATTTCACCAAAATCAACTGTCAAACTTGAAATTTTCTTCTTTTGTTTTGTTAAATGAATTATTTTGTAAAGAGTAAAAAAAAAAAAAATGTCAGAAAACTTACAGTCCATATCAAGTATGGCACGAACGGATTTGACGAGTTCCTTAGACTCGAGTGCCAGGGCTGCTGGGATGTCCCGGCCATTCCTCCCCAGCAGCGACAGGGAAGTCAGAGAGCCTAACACAGCTCTTCTTTCACTGTGAGGGCAAGAAAATAAAGCTGGACTTATTACACAATAAATAATACCAATCTTTGCTAGACCTGAATTCTTATTAGTTAGAAGTTTGTACAAACAAATTTTTATATCTGGGAACATTGTATTCTTACAGCCATGAAGGAAGTAATTCACAGAAAACAATATTTCTGTTTTCAATTCTTTATTGTATAACAAATAGGGGTATTTTAAAAATTAGGTTGACCTCATATATACGAAGGAAGGAATGAAAGAATGGGCCACCTCCTAAATCACTTGTTGGGCTTATTTTGTGAGTGCTTGTGTTATGTTAACGTGATATAGCCTTTTAGTTCGTTTTTGTAAAAATTCAAACTAAGCATATATGCACAAATTGATTAAAAAGAACATTTACTATTACTTCTAGCAATATTAAATATAAATTTAGTATGTAATCTTGCTCCTGAAATTCTCTCTTAAGAACTTCCATTTGTTGTCCCTAAATCTAAAACAGCCTAGAGCATTTGTATCACATTTGAAAAATGCAAATGGCACCTGAAATGAATGCATTCTGATATAATTAAAAATGAAAGGTTTATTGCAAAAAAAAAAAAATCACTATGCTAAAACTTTTACTTGAAAAGAGACCATTTTAAACTGATGACAAAACCATCATTACTTACAACCCATCTTGTTAAGCATGATAGTATTAAATCACAGGGAGAAATTAAAGCATCAATTTTCAAATTTAAATATAGAGCCTTTGTTCTCTGTTGAATGACCAAGGTCAATATCCACTACAGAAGACATAGTATATTTAAAAAGACTGAACCAAATTTTACTAGTGTTTAACTTTCTAAGACATGGTGAAGACTTGCTTAATAAAGTTTGCTTTTTAAAGTTATCTTTTTTCCATGAACCAGTTTTATAAAGGCAAGGGCAGGCTCTGGCCTTTAAATAGCAATTTTAACCTTCATTTTTAATACCAAAACTTTTGAAATATAATTCAAGGACACAATGACACCTTGGGGTTGGGGGAAGGGGACACACCTAATTCATACGAGGGGAATCTGATTGCTGAGTATTTTAACATCCTCACTGAAAATAATCATCATGGAATTCACATAATTATGTTACATCATAAGCACCATGGACAACAGTTAAAAAAAGTCAAATTCCTTCATTAGAAGAAATATAAAGCATTACATTAAAATGAATTTAAAAGTATACTGCTGTAGATACTCTTCTAAATTCAAAAACTGCTGTGGAAACCTAAAATATAATAAGAATACAATGAATCATCTTCATGTAATAAACTGCTGTTTTTGTAGTAAAAAGCAGAATTTTCCCATGTTTCTGCACGCATACATTGTAGAAGTAGAAATACATTGCTGGTATCAGCTATTATAAGAAAACCTTGCTTTGAAAACGTAAAAACAGGAATCTTTTTTTTTGTGTGTGATATGTCTTTCATCATGTATCAAAATGATCATAAACTTGCAGTCTGAAATAAATAAATCTTGTTAGTATGTTCGTAGCTCCTAGCAAAAAATTTTAAATTGGAAACAATCCATGAATAATAACAAAATCAAGGTATATTCTCCAAATATATTTCTTTGTTTACTGAATGCTGGAAAAAAATGAAAGAAACTGATCACATGAGCACGTTTTATAAAATTCTGTTTGCCATACCAACTAAGCATCCGGGTTGGGAATGACCTTTAGCAGTGAACCTGTTACGAGTATAGTAACTTTTACTCATATACTGGAGGCTAACGAACTTCAAGTTCACCTCATCTTTACAGAATTCCTGACACAGACAAGATAGGTGATTCCTATCTCAATTTTAGAATACTAGGTTACAGTGATTTGCTAAATAACTCTAGGGATTTCTTTCACAGAGATGGAGTCAAAAACCACATCTTTGTATCTACTTCCATGAGACATTAAAAAACAGTATAGAATAGGAGTTATGTAGCATTTTAAGACTAAGAGATTTTAGAATTTTAGTCACAATTACCAGATAAAAAATGTAATTGGTAGCCATACTCTGCAGAAAGCACTCAACTATTCTTACCTTAAAGTTGATAAAGGAGCAGAATTATCAGAAAATACTTCTTGAATAGCCTAGGAACAAACAAGATAGTGAAGGAGATACATAAGTTTGATGGATTTTTTAAATGTCTTTTCTTGCTTAATTAATATTCACAACCTCCCCCCTCAACTGATTAAAAAGGTGTTTCTGTTATGTGGGGGAAAATCAATTACATTAACCTACAATTCTACTCAAAAATATAATGACTATAGAAACATTTCTTTATATGGTAAAGTTATCAAATAATGTTTACAGAGTATCATAATTTTAGGAAAGCGTTCATTAAAACATTCTATGTATTTGGGATCATGTTACCCTGTCTTCATCATTTCTCTTAACAATCTGTATATTAGCTGGTCTTCATTATCTAGGCAATTTTAAATCTACTTTAAGTAAGTTAAATCTGACTTTAAGTGTTTTGAACCCAGAGAATGTTTCACTAAGCCACCAAATACTCTGACATTTATCTATATGTCAGTTGTCTGTACATTTCTTAAAAATGGACATAATGTAATGTGACAGGAAAATTTACCTCTACAAAATGAAGAAGCTTTTCAGTCGATGCCTCAAAAGTTTTTCGAGCCATTTCCGATTTTCGTAATTGGCAGTCAAGTACTGTGATTCTCTTTCTTAACTCCTGAACACTTTCCTGGACAGAGATACCAAAAAGACCATCTTACATAGTTCTTTGGTTTTACATTAGTGGCTCCTATTCTCGGTTTTTATTAACTAGTACCCAACATTACCATATTATTTATTTTCTCTGTATTATACATATCTTCTAATTTTGGATGGCCCTTAACTAATGGCCTATGTAAAAGTTAAACTGCACAGGGATACTTCAAATTTTATGAGATAAGCTGCACATAACTTTATTGATTCCTACAATAAAATACATTTAAATTCATTTACATTTTTTTTTTTTTTTTGGCAACATGGTTTACCAAATGCTGACAGAAACCCCTACCAGTGTGGCACAACCAAAACCTCTGAAGATATACATATATGTTAGATAGGACAAGGGTCTCAAGGTCTGGGCAGTTCTTACTAAAAACTATCCTTGCTAAATGTTAAAACGTAGCACGATATTTTACAGATGCAGCTGTAACGGGATAAGCTTCACCAGAACTCAATGGGATAAGACTAACCAACTGGAAAGAAGAAATCAATGTGTAATTAACAAAACCCAGATAAGTTTAGCCAACTGCCAATAAGAAATCAACATGCAATTAACCAAATAGTATATATAAGCAATGACTGAACCAACCTGCACAGAAACAGAGCTTTGGATGTGAATCCTTTGTCTCCTTTACTTGCTGCAAATAAATCAAACTACCTAACGACAACCACGTCTTATTCTTGGATAGAACACCCCAAGCAGCAAACTCCTTGAGTTCGGCAACATATATATTTAATATATTACAATCCAGGGGGAAGATGAGCTGGCAAGGACGTAAAGGGGTTCTGTGGGCAGTAAAGGAATTCCACGACAACAGCAACAGCAATGCTGAGTGAAGTGAACCACTGGACTAAGAGGGCACTGCAGCATAATTTGCTCTGAAGGCATATGCTGAGCTCTAGAAGCCTACAGTTTGGGGTTTCCTCAGGCACAAAAGGCAAATGTGAGAACTTTAATAGGTAAACGAGGGGCAAACAAACTCACAGGGTGAACAGCATTTTGACTTTCGCTCTGGTGAGTGGATTAAAAAAAAAAAAAAGTATCCCTTGAATAACTGCTAACCTCATGCAGGTTTATGGTCAGGATTTATATTACTTGTATGGTGTGTAAATTCATAAGCTGAAAATTTAGTTTAAATCGATCCCAGGTTGGTAGAAGAAAACATAAAACTTCCTAGAGGGATATTTTCTAAACTCAAATCTCAAGGAATTCTCACATATATTGTTATCAAAAGAACATTTTGATATTTAAGCTACCATAAATGAAAGTCTGCTGAAGGAAACAAATTACAGGGTCAGACCTACAAGGACAAAAGATGCTGGAGTGATTCATATACAGAATATAAAGTAATATTTAATATGTTTTTAAAATTTAGAAGAAATTGAAAGCATAATAAAGGGACAAGAAACTGTCAAAATAGATCAGATAACAAAAAAAATCTGAAAAGTAAAATATATATTCATAATTAAATTATAAACTCAATTTATGGTTTACTACCCAATTAGATACAATTGGAAATAGAACAGGTGAACTGGAAGACAGAGGTAAAGAAACTCCTCCTAACGGTGCAGAAAGATAAAAATGGAAAATATTTAAAAAAGGAGAAGAGATAAGAAAATAGAAGATCTGGCATATATTCAATCTGAATTATACAAGAGAGATCAGAAGAATGAAAGAAAAATAGCTCAAGATAACAGCTTAGGGTTTTTTAAAAAAGGCAAAGACATTTTCCCTCAGATCAGGAAGCTCAATGAATCTAAATAATTAAGTCAACACATAGTCAAGCTGCTGAACATTGAAGATAAAGAGATTTTAAAATCATCTAAAAAGAAACAGCAGATTGCAAACAAATGACAGATTGACGGCTACTGAAACCATGGAGTAAAAATACTGAAAGAAATAAAATGCCAACTCAACAATTCTAAATGTAGCAAAAATATATTTTCAGAACAAGAGTTCAATAAAGATGTTTTTAGACAAACGAAAATGGAGAGAGTTTATTACCAATAGATCCGCACTAAACAAATTTCTAAAAGCTGTACTTCAGGAAGAAAGAAAATAATTCAAGCAAAAAGGTCTGAGGAGCAAGAAAGAATGTCGAACATAGAAAATGGTAAACATGGCAGTCTAAACAAAGGGTGACTACACAAAATAAATTGTAATAGTATCTAATTTATGGTGTTAAAAGTCAGGAAAGAACTAAATAAAATACTGACAAAAATAGAAATTAAGTAGGAAGTCATGACTGGATTTATGTTCTAAAGTGCTTTTAGAAGAAGGGGGAAAGCTAGTGATTAGTTTTATAATTTAAGTTAAAATGGAATGTTAAAATTTTTAAGATAATCATTAAAAATTAGATAAAGAGTGTATACCTTCTAAACCAGCAGAGGGAAATAAATGGAATGGGAGGGGAGGGGAACACAGGAGAAATCTGAACCAAACCCCCGCCCCACCAAAAAGGCAAGAAATGAGAAACAACTAGAAAACATGACACAAAATGTACAAATTAAGAGGGTGAAAATGAAACCAAGTGCATTAGCAAATAAAATAATGTAAATGAAATAATCTTTCTAATTTAAGGTCAAAAATTAGTTAGATGGTGGAAAAAAATCCAACCACATGTTGTTTACCATAGACACAATTAAAATACAGGGACACTGAAAAGTTGAAAGTAAAAGGATGGAAAAAAAAATACATCGATAAATACTAACCGAAAGAAAGCCAGTGTAACTATTTTAATATCAATCAAAAACAAACATTAAGGGGAAAAGAAGAATGCTAGATTGAAGAATCACAACATTTTCATAAAAGGATGAGAACGTAATTCCAAGCTTGTATTCAGCTAAAAGCACTACTTCAAAATACATAAAGAACATTAACCAGAAGGGAGATTTTAACACACTTCCCTGACAAATTAATATGACTAGAGAACAACTGAACCCCGCAATTAATGACTCGGATCTAGTGGTCTGCAATAAAACCACATCAAACAATGCAGAGTTTTTTTCAAGCTTACTTTGAGCATACGTAAACATTGGCTACACAGTAAGCCATGAAACAACCATTAACAGATGCTGTTATTATCCTACAGACTGGATGCTCTGGCCACAATGCAATTAACCTTTCTGTGTCTCGGTAGTTTATAAATCAAGACTTAATGATACATATGAAAATTATTCCCAAATTAATCTATATATTAAATGCATTTTCAGTAAAAAGGCCAATCTTTCTTTTCTTTCAGTTGAATTTATAAACTGAGTCTAAAAACGTATCAAAGATCAAAGGCTCAAGTAGCCAATACACGTTTAAAGAAAAAGAACTAGGCAGGGTGATTAGAACTCAAGACTTACTGTAAAAGATATAGTAATCAACACAATGTGTTATTTGCACAGGAATAAAAATAAATAAATGAAAGAGACTAGAGCCCTCCAAAAGATCCACTCACATGAAATCTTGGTAAGACAGTGCTGATTTTGTAGATCAATTAGGAAAGAATAGGCTTTTGAGTAAATGGTCTTGGTGTAGTTGGTTATTCATTTAGAAGAAAGAATGAAATGGATCCCCACCTTACATGATGCCACAAAACCAATGAAAGAAAGATCAAAACTTTAAAACTTTTAGAGGTAAATATGAAGGACTATCTTTTTATCTTTGGGAATGGAAGGACTTCTAAAGAAGGGACACATGAAGGGAAAATTAATCAAGTTTGATTACATGAAAATTAAGAACACCTTTTCATTTCACCATAGGGTGAAAAAGCAAGCCATAAATTCAGAAGATTTCTATAACATACAGTGCATTACAGGTCTAGTAACCAGAACGTACAATCACTGTGTATCAACATGAGAAAGATAATCCAATGGAAAAACTGCTAAAGGATATGAAGAGGCATTTCCCATAGAAACACAAACGCCTAATAAATACATAAATATATTCTCCACTGGCTACGTGGGGCTGGGAGCAAAGCTCTGGTTTATAGCATTTGGGGGTGTAAATAACACCATCATGGCTGTTTTCAAGCTACCAACGTGACGTCGATAAATGCGGAGTTGAGAAGAGACGTACACAGTTAGCGCTCCTGAGCCAGTGCCAGCTGGCTGATCCCAGCACATCAGTAGCTCAAAGTCATTATTACTAAACAAGGAAATTCAAATTAAACCACAATGAGACCTACTTACCACACCTGACAGACTGATAAAAATTAAAAGTAAAGGAAAACAAAGTGTCATCAAGGATGTGGGGTAAACCGTAATTCTCATTCACTACTGGTAGGAGTAAAAATTGGTTCAAACACAATTGGGCATTACCTAGTAAAGTTGATTGCACAATCATCATTCAACCTAGCAATTCCACGCCAAGGTATGAACCAAAGAGAAACTGCTGCATATGTAGAGTAGAGCAGGACATACAGAGGGTGCCAAAAAAATGTATATGCATTTTAAGAAAGGAAAAAAAAACACTATTAAAATTGTAATACTCAATATATGCCTATAACAAAAGATGAATACAAGTCACATGTGACTTCTGCAATGACAAGAGGTGCTCAGAGTGGTTACCATCAGTGTCCAGGCACTTCTGATTATGGGGAACTACTGCTTGAGCAACGTTGACCAAATCGTCCACTTGGATACATTTTTCTAGCACCCTGGTATATATACAAGAATGTTTTTAGCAACACTGTTCATAAGAAAAGAAAATTGAAACAATTAGACTGTCCATCAAATACAGAATGGATAAATACACTGTAATATATCCATTCAGTGGCATACACAAAAAAGCAAAGACATAAACTAGCTAAAAACTTCAAATGGATGAATTGCAAAAACAAAGTGTTGAGTGAAAAAAAGCAAGTCAGAATAAGAATAGTTTATTTCTATTTACATAAAGTTGATAAACAGGCAAAACTAAACAACATATTGCTCAGGGATATATACATAGGTCGTAAAATTATCAAGAAAACAGTTAACACTAAATCTAGGAAAGTGGTTACTTCTGAGGGCAAGGGAGGGGGACATAACTAGAGAGGGACATCGTGAGTCTAAAGTATTAATAATGTTTTATTTCTTAAAAATGAGATGAATAATGAAAAAGCAAACAAGGTAAATAGGTAAATAAATGGATTACACAAGGGAAAATTTATAATGAAAAGTAGAAAGATTGTTACAAAAAGAATCTGTGTCAAAAAAAAAATTGCCTATCAATCCTCTAATGTCTTGGTCTATGTCTTTTCTTTTTTTTTTTTTTTTAATTTTATTTTATTAAATTTATTGGGGTGACAAATGTTAGTAAAATTACATAGATTTCAGGTGTACAATTCTGTATTACATCATCTATAAATCCCATTGTGTGTTCATCACCCAGAGTCAGTTCTCCTTCCATCACCATATATTCGACCCCCCTTACCCTCATCTCCCACCCCCCACCCCCAGCCCCCCTTACCCTCTGGCAACCACTAAACTATTGTCTATGTCTATGAGTTTCTGTTTCTCATTTGTTTGTCTTGTTCTTTTGTTGTTTTTGGTTTATATACCACATATCAGTGAAATCACATGGTTCTCTGCTTTTTCTGTCTGACTTGTTTCGCTCAGCATTACTCTCTCAAGATCCATTCATGTTGTCACAAATGTTCCTATATCATCTTTTCTTACTGCCGAATAGTATTCCATTGTGTATATATACCACAACTTCTTTATCCATTCATCTATCGAAGGACATTTTGGTTGTTTCCATGTTTTGGCCACCGTAAACAAAGCTGCAATGAACATTGGAGCACATGTGTCTTTATCTCTAAATGTTTTCAGATTTTTTGGGTAGATACCCAGGAGAGGGATTGCTGGGTCATATGGCAATTCTATTCGTAATTCTTTGAGGAACCTCCACACTGCCTTCCATAACGGCTGCACCAGTCTGCATTCCCACCAACAGTGTATGAGGGTTCCTTTTTCTCCACTGTCTCTCCAACATTTGTTATTATTTGTCTTGTTGATGATAGCCATTCTGACTGGGGTGAGGTGATATCTCATTGTGGGTGGTCTATGTCTTTTCAAGGAATCAGAAACAACAAAAAAGTTTCCTTCTCTTTCTCCACTGGAACTGGGTTTGGAAAACATTGAGATGACCAAGTCTAACATCGCTTCTTTTAAAAAACAAAAAAAAGGACCAGCCTGGTGGCTCAGGCGGTTGGAGCTCCATGCTCCTGACTCCAAAGGCTGCCGGTTCGATTCCCACATGGGCCAGTGGGCTCTCAAACACAAGGTTGCCAGTTTGATTCCTTGAGTCCCGCAAGGGATGGTGGGTTGCGCCCCCTGCAACTAGCAATGGCAACTGGACCTGGAGCTGAGCTGCGCCCTCCACAACTAGGACTGAGGGGACAACAACTTGAAGCTGAACAGCACCCTCCACAACTAAGATTGAAAGGACAACAACTTGACTTGGAAAAAAGTCCTGGAAGTACACACTGTTCCCCAATAAAAAGTCCTGTTCCCCTTCCCCAATAAAAAGAGAGAGAGAGAGAGAGAGAGAGAGAGAGAGAGAGAGAAATAGAGAGAGAGAGAGAGAGAATAACTGAATTAATTTTATTGCCAGACAACTTAGGACAAAAATGCTTTCTCAGCTAGGAGCTAAAAGAGAGAACTGCAAATAACCTACACTTTAAAAACAAATTTGAATAAATTCATGTGAACGCCTTGAATGTTGTATTTTTATTTTTTAAGAATTTAGGACTGATTTTCCCTCCAAAATAACTATAGTTATAAAAAAAAGTACTTTCAAGATTTTGATCATTCCCAAAATAGTTGTTTAGAATCATGTTAAAGTTACACGAAATAAGCACATATCTTTATTTTCACAATGTAAGTACTGGGTCAAAAATAATAAATGTATGTAATATTCCTAAGAATTGCTGCTTTCTCAAGCAACGTTTTCCCCTTGGCCTTGCGCTAGCACCAAAGGGTGGCAGTTTTCTTGTGGAACTGGTTTAAGTGGACAAATGTGAGAAAGAGATTAGTAACTCTTAACTGCTAACCTGAGAAAATTTCAGATTTTCTAAACTGGTTTCATTTCCACTTGGTATAGTTAAAGTATTTAACCCTTTTATGTATAAATAAATAGATATAAATAATTCAAATTTGCTTTATGTTCTCTTAAAGCTAGTTGGATTAGAGATATAAACACCTATTATGTTTATAAATGAACTCTATGAAGTTATAAAATATCTATTTCAATTTATTTAATTTTCTACCTTACTTCAGTGAGGCAAAAATGTATATGTCTATTATAGTTGTTGAATGGCATTCAGTGGATATAGTATGTATTATGTAAAAAAAAAAAATCATGTGATAAAAAATTCACATAAAAAAAGTTCACATTGCCTTGTATAAAGTATTCAATATTTTGCTATTGAAATTGGAGGCTACCAAATTCAAACTCAGTGTTTTTTCTATTAACGATCTCAGGCCTTGGGCGACAATTATTTAATTTTCACACTTGCTTCAGTGTTTTAATCAAAGAGCAAAACCCATCCCTAGGCTCTCCTCCTTTCAAATGAGCAAGTTTAGAAACAAAAGGAGAACACCAATGCCATCAATTAAATGTTACACAGCTCCACGATTTAACGCCTGAGCTGTACAGTGTTGACCAATGGCCCACGTGAATTTGGAGAGCATGCTCTCCCCTCCCCGAGCTGTCTGACCAAAGGGAGGCTCACAACCTTCACATCACCTCCATCGCAACACATCACCCTATCACTGAATGGCAGAAGACAAAACACTGACCTAGTTTAGAAGCGCAGATGAAAAGAAAATGAAAACAGGATACATGACAACGGCAAGGAAACCATGGTAACTAGGAGAGGGGGCTGTTTTGCTTACTTTATTTTGGTCGGAATAGCCAGCCAGCTGAGCCTTGAGCTCTGTGATCTCGGCCTCTAACAGACGGATCAGTTCTTCATAGTCCATTTCCATTCCGTGCGCCTGTCTCTGGGCGGCTTCTGCAAGATGAATCCGACTGCGTAAGGCTCTTGTTTCTTCAACGACAGCTTTGGCTTCCTAAAGATTTCAAAATTGATGTCATTGAAAAAAAAAACAACACATGTAAAATAGTTCAGTGGTTTAAACAACATATTTTCCTCCCCCTGAAGTTATAATTCCGAACCTTAATCAATATACACCTGTTCCTCACGTCTCGATTTGAAAACTAATATTCATGTTGTTTTATTATGCAGAGTAGCTGCCTGATCTTACTTTTCCTGTGTTGATTTCTTAGACAATTTTCAGTATGGCATCTCCAGCTTCACACACCTAGCATGACATTTTGAAAATAAGGGAAGTAGAAGAGAATTGAAAATGGAAAACAGAAGAATTGGTTCAAAAGATAAAAAGAGTGGGCATCCACAAAACTCAAGGAGTTAATGGTAAGGCTTTATGTTCTAGGAAGGTTCTTGCAGCGTCATCAGATACTGTTGAGAGATTTATAGTATTGTGGGACTTCTCCAGGGTCCAAGCCCTGGGAGCCAGAGCTGACTCCTAGACATGAGTCTAACTGCTACTTTTCCTTTTCGATTTAAGCCAAAAGGTATTATAGCATTCAGGAGCCAAATACATAGCTATTTCTATAGGATGCAATGCTCACAAGACGTTTTATTAAACACACATTATGCCTCAGGTGATTTATGTGTCTTCTCTCATTTAACTTTTAGAACACTGAGGGAAAGGAATTATTAAAAATCATTTCATACGTAATCAAACAGAGGCCCAGGGAGGTTACATAACCTGTCCGAGGATGCATAGTAATGCCAGAATTGAAACCCAGGTCTGCCTGACTCCAACCTTACTGTTCTTTTCACCATTTTATTCTGCCACTAGATGACAAAAACAAACAAATAAAATTATATACTAGCTACGTTCTCCACCTGAGGAAGAAGACTTGCTCTCTGAAAATGTGCCTTGGTGCTGGGTCAATGACAGTCCCCCAAGACACCGATATAATTTAACATGGCACTTATTATACTGTAAGACATTTCTTTTTCTTTACTTGATGCAGAAATCTCTTTTATCTGCAATGGAACTTTCTGCTCCAATTGCCATAGCTAATATTCCACTATGGCTAATTTAATGTTCTTGGAGCTATTATAGGACACTTGATTTTGTTCAAGCCTAAGTACAATTGAAATGAAGGGAGGGCGAAGGGTATGGACATATTTTTAAGGATCAAATTTTCATTCATCATACATTCAATAACTATTAGATACTTATTTTGTGTCGTTCTAGGTACTAAGAAGACAGCGCCAAACAAAATAGACAAAAAAATCCTACCTCCTACCTCCCAGAATTTACACTCGAGTTTGGGGAGAGGGTAAATTAGAGATTATCAGTGAAGATCTCATTGAGAAGACCTCTGATCAGAGACCTACAGGAAGGATGGAGCCACGAAGATTTCCTCTGCCCATAACGATTGCTGGGCGGAAGAAACAGTGTGTGCAAAGGTCCTGAGGTGGGATTGTGCATTGCATCTTCAGAGAACAGCAGCGAGCAAGCCTGTGTGGCAGCAGTAGTGTGGCAGGGGACATGAGGGCAGAGTGTTAACAGGAGCAAGGGCAAAGCTGCGGTTGGGGTGCAGTGACAGATCTCAGGGGGCTTTGGAGGCCATTGTAAGGACGGTGGTTTTACTCAGGGTGAGATGGGAAGGGATTGGAGGGGTTTGAGCAGCAAAATGATAGAATCTGACTTAAATTTTAAGTGGATTACTTTTGCTGCTGTGTTGAGAGAGTAGACTGCAGGGGGTGGGCAAGGATGGAGTGGGGAGAAGGGGAAGGGGACAGGCAAAAAGTAATTGTGGCTCGCATGAGGAGGATGACGGTAGTGGAGATAATGGGAAGTGGTTAGATTCCAAGCGTAGTTTGAAAGTAGAGCTAAGAGGATAGATAGTTCTTCATCATTAACAACCTTTACTTAGCAGTTACTGCATCCAGACAATCAATGTTACGTGATAAAAAATACAAAGGGGATAAAAGATACTTTTTCCTTTCCTGGCTCAGCTTAGAACCTTAGGTACGACTTCGATAAGCAGAGGAAGAGAGTAGGGCAGGTCAGACAAAACGAACAATGTGAACAAAGGAAGAGAGACGAGACGGAATGTGGTACATGTGTGAAAGGACGCCAGCTCAATTTTGACTGAGGTGATGCTTCCCATTAGGGAGCAATGGGTCAAAAAAGGTTGAGGAGAGGAAGGGGAAGGACTGGGCTCTGGTGGCAACGGCATGACAGGCAAAGGAGCTTGTGTCTGGAGAAGGCCTGAAGTCTTCTGAGCAGAAATGGATATGAGAACACGGTGCTTTAAAAAAATAAATCCGGTGGGAGGATGCAAGGTGGAGAGATGTGGCCAACCAACGGCTACTGTATCCTTGATGCAAATAACTTTAGGTCGTTATTTTCAAAGTAATTGTTCTGTAATAAAAGGGTACTTTTAGAAAGAGATATCTGGGGAAATGAAAGGACATTTACTTAGCCACATCAGTCAGTTCAGCACAGGGGATCAAGAGTCACCAGTGTCACTGCTCGATCCACTTTCACATCAGACTGTTGTGCACACAAGAGGTGATGGCTTAGTATGTGCCGGCACTACCCTAAGTGTTTTACATGGATCAGCTCAGTGAATCCGCATACTGCTATGTGAGGTGTGTCTATTATTATCTTCATTTAATGGACAGGAACTTGAAGCTCAGAAAGTTAAGTAACTTGCTCAGAATCACAAACCTAGTAAGTGGCTGAACTAGGATTTGCACCCAAGCAGTCTAGTTACAGAGCTCATGCTCTTGACTCCTATGCCAAAGTACCTCTCCAATTATAGAAAATGCTAAAATAAAAAAAATAAAAAAATAAAAAAGAAAGAAAGAAAAGTCACCTGTAGATGACAATATCATCAGTACCCAACCCTGCACGAGCCTTAGGATGTGGCCAACACAATCTCCACAAAAACATTAGACACGGATTCATCATTCTCCATTTTCCATTCCATCAAGCTAGAAAAAAATATATTGTTGCTGAAGAGAAAGGGGAGGGGCAGAGAATTCTCCATAGCTGCAATGAAGAATAACTAATTTGATGATTTGTCTCCTTCACACTCACTTCATGGAGCTTTTATTCCTCTATAAAAACAGCACTTTTATTTTTGTTCAAAGAATGCTGGTTAATTAAATGAAGGCTCTGGATGGAATTTATGTAGCCAGGATAGTGCACTGATGGTAATAGAGTGTGAAGTGCAGTTGGGTGGTAAAAGATGCAGAGGTTTTGATGCTGAATAAATTCATGCTATTTCTTTTGTAAACGTATAACTAACTGTCAGGCTGGTACATGTGACCCCTTAGCCAAGTTCCAGCCCAATTCCCACTGAATGGCTGTTTAAAAGATTAGTGCATTGAAATGATGACTCTTACAGGAAGCAGTAAAGAAAAGATAGCAGCAGAATTAGCAACATGGGATCACATAAATTCATTTTTTCTTTCCCTGGCTGTCTTTTAATAAATACCTAACTGTAAAGCCTCCTATGTCAGTAACAAGTGAGTCAGAATTTTCCCAGTTACGCCACCATAAGCCTGAAATCCCATCAGGGTAAATACTGCAGCCAGTTCACTGATTTACTTTGTATTAAGTAAAGATTAATTCAGTTTAGAAAGTTAGAAAATAAAAGAGAAACTAAGATGGAATAGTAAATCAGAAAAATCGACATAAGTATTATGCTTTGCAATACTAAGCATTATAAGCAAATATACTAAAAGGGACTTGAGTTATGAAGTCACACCTCTGACTTAACTTTTTTGGATGACACTGAGGAAATGTCTTCAACTCACACTGTTCCATTGTAAAATGAGGATTTTCCACCTCACAATTTTACAATGAGTCTTCAAGGAAAATCACCCAAATTCTTCTGTGAAACTATAATTCAAACTAATGAAAACCGTTAGAGCCTACAAATACTTTGAAGTTGGCTATGTGATTGTGTTGAGACAAAGGGCCTTATAAACCCACACAAAGGGGAGTATAAGCTCAGATGAAAGACAAGGTACGTGTTTTTCCACATACAGCACTTCCTCCCCATGAGGCAACATGATATAGAATAAAAAAATATGAGCGTTGGATGAACTATATACCTAGGTCAGAATCTTAGATCTGGGAATTTTTCATTTTCTGGCTGTGCAGTTCTCTAAGACTCAGTTTGTTCATTTGTACGATGCGAAGTAACAACACCTACTTCACAGGATCAAAGCAACTCTCACAAGATGGTTGAACAAACTATTTCAGTTTTTGTTATAGCTTTTTCCCATTCCTCTCTACTGCTTTTGAAAACTATACATCATCACCTATGCGATTAGAGAACGAGACTAGATAATTTATTAAGGGCTTTCCCTCAATAAGGCGCTCTAGTAGTAATATCAGTTATTGAAATTTAGAGAAGTTGTTTGAAGCATAACATGTACGTCTTTTTTCATGTTAGCAACAATCATGTAAAACTTTTCTTCTCTAGTTATGAGTTGTAATGGCTCCCTAAAATAGACAGAAAAAGCATTAACAGCAGTTGCACACTGTAATTAGGCTGGCACATCATTAGCCTTAGAAGTTCTGTAATTTTTCAGCTAATCAGTAAATCTTTCAAAATGTCAATGGCTGACAGGAGAGAAAGGAGACGGCAAAGAGATATATGTTTTAGTGTAATGTTAACTTATGCTACCGAGCCTGAAAGAATACTTCTCTTATCAGCTTCCTACAGTCACTCACTGGAATATCTTTCTTGGTCTAGGTCCCATTACAGCTTGTGAAAAAGATTAAGGGTTACTACAGGAAGACGGCTGTTGAAGGAAAAGTGTTTAAAAGCAAGTTATATCCAGTTTCCTTGACTTGTGTTTCGGATTTAGTAAAATAGGTATAATATTCTCTTCAATGGACGATCTCAAAGTAATTTGCAGATGTTCACAAACGAATGTACAACTCAGCCCTTAAACATGGACACCTCTGGGGGAGAAAATTAATCCACAGAATTTTATATGTGCCTCTGCTACTTGCTCTCTCCTTTCACTTTCCTTCCTCCTCCTCCATGCACACCTCCAGCTCACTTCTCCATCTCCTCACCTAACCATGTATCAAGCATTGTGACGTCTTCATTTATGATATACTTGCAGCCATCCCTTAATTTCCATTTTCGCCACCACATTACTTCATGACTTTTATCAGTTCACACACAGGTCCTACAAAAATCACATAAGTGACCACCTCTGTTCTTCACAATAATGTATCCTGCACACTTCTGAAGGACCTATTATCCTAAAGTACTGCTCCATTCCACCTTAGGTAACAAACTTAAGTACATGGGACATGATGTAACGGTACATGATAAAATAGATCCTCAATCTCCATGCTGCAAGGTTCTCTACTATTTGTTCCAAATCAACCTTTCCAGCCTTAGTACATTCACATCTTACATGATTACTGTATCCAAGTATATTAACTTGCAAATTTCCCAGCTCAAATTCTCATGCCTCTAAGATGCTTTTGAGAACATTATTCCTTCCACTAAGTGTATACACTTGTCCCCCTTTTCCTTTATTCAGTTCTCATCTGTCCTTCAAAATCTACTCCAGATTTTACATTCTCTAATCTTTGCAGATCACTCCAGCATACAATTTCTCCCTCCTTTTACATTTTATAATATCTGTTGTCTGTAATTAATCACATTCTACTTGGTATTTCCTACTGCTATTTTGAACTGTCATTAAAATATTAAATATTTACTACCTAACTTTCTAAAATCAAAGGGTCTTGACTGCCCAAATTAAAACATATGCTATACGCTGTCTGAGAGTAAAAACCCTACCTAACATAAACAGGTGCTCTACTTAACGTAAACATGAGATATAACTGAGTTGAAAAACAGTGAAAATGATTATTTTGTTTTTCATATACTATAATAATTGCCCTAGAGAACTTCATTAGGTAAGAAGCTTTCATAGAAAAGTTTTTCATAAAAAGTTTCAACTTAGGGGGTGGCCGGTTAGCTCAGTTGGTTAGAACGTGGTGCTAGTAACACCAATAATCCCCACATGGGCCACTGTGAGCTGCGCCCTCCTTAATAAACATATAAACAAACAAACAAATAAATAAATAGTTTCAACTTTATGGGAATATTAATAGAACTATATTTCATTTATATAATAATCATAAATCATGGTATGAAAAATACCACATAATTAAAAACAACTTATTAAACTCCCTTTATATATAAATTAAACAAAAATCCTTTTATAGTATTTATCAAGCAAATGAGATTATGTCAAAGCCAAGTGAAACGAAGAAAATATCAAGGTTGAAAAAAGACAGTTACATTTTATTGTGTTTGACAATTTTATTTCTTGTTTTTTTATTAGATTAAAACAATTTAAAAATGTAAAAATTACAACCACTAGTTTATATTTCCCTAAAATTACATTTTTTTGTCATAAATTAATATAGTAGATGGTCTCAAGGACTATATAATCTTGAAGGTCCCATGAGTCCCATGTTGAAGTAAGAATACCAAAAGTGTTTCCAACCTCACTCATATCCCTGATTCTATGATTTATGTGGTGACATTTCTTTGTAAAGCATGTAAAAATGATATGTATTTGTAAATCCAAAAAACAAAGATTTTCTTTAGTTTGTATGAAAAGGCAAAATCCTCACTTTGCAAAAGCTTTTCTGAGGAAAAGCAGGTCAATCAAATTATAATTAGCTCTACTTAACCCTCCCAAGAGTTGTCAAGTTCTTCACCTGCAGCTGCCTCATTCTCCAAAAGGTGCAAAATTTTGAGCTCTGCTTCTGAGCCATCAAAGAAAATCCAAGAAACAATTTTCAACCTGTGTTTATAAACAGAAGTCCCTAATCAAAGCCAGACATAGAAGTACATCTATCTGATAAATTTTACCATATGAACTTGTCCACAATATAAATATTTATTAACTATTAAAACCCTGTTTTGACAATATATTAAACCCTGAACATGTATTTTCTGGTTTAGTAAAAGTTGACATGAAAGAAAAAACTATTTTTGTACTTCTATGATTCTGGTTACAAATGTACCAAAAGGGAACATTTATGGTATTTGAAATTTCTTTTCCTAATCAGAGTTTAAACCCTGTTCATTGAAGCCTGACACACCTCAAAGACCACTGTTTCACCTATTAAACATTTAGAATTCATCTGAAGTTTGAGTTTTAAGGGAACTCTTGCTTCAAAACAGAAACGTATTCCTTCCAAATTAACCTTTAGAGGTTTAATCCAATCAGAATCAAAATTTTACCAAATTTTATTTGTTTTGGAGGAAATTGACCAAGATTTCTAAATTTGAATCTAGATATATTAGGTTGGTGTGAAAGTAATTGCGGTTTTTGCAATTATTTTTAACATTTTAAATCACAATTACCTTTGCACCAACCTAATAATAAGATCTAAATAATAAATAAGACTCTTAACTTGATTTGGAAGAAAAAAATCAGTGGGAACTGGTAAGCAAATTAAAAAAAAAGATAATAACAGGAAAGAAAAGAAAGAAGGTGGGACATGATCCAAGGACTTAAGGCATTTATAAAGCTACAATATTTGGTACTGGCCATTCATCTACCCAATAAATATTTATTGACAAAGAAAGTGGAAAGACCAGATGCCCCAAACAGACCCTAGATTATATAACAATTTAATCTATGATAATAGAGATATCACAAAACAGTAGTATGTGGTTGTAACAAGCTATTGGGGAAAGAAGTGTAAAGTGTAGAACTTCATCTCAAACTATAATCTAAACAAAATAATTCCTTATATGGGTTAAATACAGACAGACATGGGAGGAACACTAAGTAAATATGCATCTGAAATCTGGCTAAGAATGAACTTTTAAAAAGTTTTTAAAAAGGAGAAATCAAAAAGACAAAGATTTGTCAATACAAAAACCCCTATGTTTTAAAAACTGTATGTTTTAAATACAAAGGCAATTTACATATAGGTGAAAATATCTGCGAAAGATTTGGTACAAATAGGATTAATAACTATAATGTAAAGAGATCTTATAATATGATGTGGGGAAAAGGGGGAAACAGTTACTAGTTAAGAGTACAAGAGAAGTGAAGAAGAAAAAGCAGGAATGGTAAGGGGATACAGATAACATAAGGGGCATATGGTCAGGAGGGCAGAATGTCACTTCCAACCATATCAGGAAATCAGCTGCTTTCAATATTGAAGAATGTGATGGAATTCACAATTTGAAACCCACGGTGACAGACAATCTCTGGTAACATGGATGACAATGAATCACAGTATAATATTTTCAAATAGGGTCATTTATATATGTAGGCTTAGGTACTGCTAGAGAAGTCTTGTTTTCAATTCTAAAATAGCTTGTGAATAAATCATATAACACAATGTCATGAGTCCCATGTTGAAGTAAGAATACCAAAAGTGTTTCTCACATAGTAAACTGCCAAGATAAGAGTTTTATAGTATCAACTGCCTTATCACTACTTCCTCCTTGGGTAAAATTTACTAGTTTGTCAGCCAAATTAATATGTATTGCTCTAACACAGAGATGCTTAAAATACACCCTAGAAAGGTGCTCTCTTGGCAACTGATTAATGGAATTTTAGAGATTTGTCTTTGTTTGTTTTTAGTTAAATGATGAAAATTAGAGGGAGTAATGCCTACTTTGGAACACAATTATGCCTGTGACAACTCACAGGATACCTATTCTGAAATGTTTTGTTGGAAGTGATGATTTTGCTCTATTTTTCTTTTTTTCTTACTATATTGAGAGCTCCTTGCAGAAAGTATGTCTAGCTTTCACAGTGCATCCATACAAAATAAGCATTAAATGAATGTTTCTTAAATTCCTTTGCCACATCTCCCTTATAAGTTACTACAGGTATGTGAGAAACAATTGATATAAGAATGCTGAACGGGGTCCCTGAACAGCCAGAAAATAAACGGCTCACAGTATGGAACCCAGAACCCTAACATCAGTTCTAACTACTCGTAAATCAACCATCTACAGAAAATACTGTAATCAAATGAACTGCAAGGTTTCTATGAAGGATAAGATCACTTCCCTTCTGAATTCCTCCAACATTGAAAATTCTGTGATTCTAATTAACCTCACACAATTAAAATGGATTTGATGGTATGACTAGGATAATAAAACTTCTCTCAGAATTCTAAAAATGCTAAGAACTTTGTTACATTAAAAAGGAACTGCTATTTGGAAACGGGGATTCTGAAATAGGCATCTGTTTGCCAATGCTTGTTTAGGATGCTACATTCACCTCCACGGAATCACTAGACACGGCTGGTGTCTGTGCAAACAGGAATACTAACTGGCTGTCCTCGTGTTCCTTTTCCAAGCAAGCTGCCTTTAACTGAGGCAGTTTCTTGGGCCAAGTCTAATGTTGGAGCATGCACTGGTCATTTTGTGATTCCCATAAAAAGAGTTCATGTTGAAAAATAAATCCAACCAACTTTGTTTAATAAGTTTCTCCACTCAGATGGCTGTCCAGCATTATAAGAGCATTATAATTTCTTTTCTCCAAGAGGCTTTCTTTTCGTTTAATAAATCATTTAAAGATCATTGCAGATCAAACGCGGTTGTAAGAAACAATACAGTGTTTCCCTGTACTCTACTCAGTCTCCTCCAGTGGTTATATCTTGCGTTACTTTAGCAGACTATCACAACCAGGAAACTTCACTGATATAATCCACCAGCGTTAATCATATTTCACCAGTTTTATATGCACTGAGCAATAAAAAGGAACAACCTATGGATGTATACAACATTCCGAAGGGAATTATGTCCAGTGGAAAAAGCCAATCCCCAAAAGTGACATACCCTATGATAACATTTATATGACATTCTTGAAAAGACAACATTATGAAGGTAGAGAACAGGTTAGTGGTTGCCAGGTGTTAGGCAAGGGGGGCTGGAAGGAGGTGGCTGTGGCTATAAAAGAGTACCATAAGGCATCCTTGTAAAGAGGACTTTAAATAGAAAAAAATGCTGATATCCTGAGGTCACAGGTGAACATCTGAAATGGAAACGTAGGAACATTTTACTACATACAGTACCCTTTTAGAAAAGGAAAGACTGACAATGCAAATATATGTATTTTTCTTCTTTTTCCCTCTAAAGATAAAATTGGCATCTTAGAATATTTACTAGTGCTATCCTAAAATACTATAAAAAGTTGAGATCACTAAAGACAAACAAAGTATCCTGAAATACTATAAAAAGTTCAAATCACTAAAGCTAGTATGAGGGAACTCATATCAGCTCTAAAAATTAAAGACTTTACTATTTCTTTAACAAACGTACAAAGAAACACAATCTCTGAAAGTGTGAAAACATGAATACTTCTTTAGTAATCACATATTGTTGTTCCTTTTAAAGATAGTGTATTTATCCTGTCCTTAAACTTTCCTTTGTTGTTTAATCCATAAGCCAAGATAGCTCACAGGCCAGCTACATCAACTATAACTAAGTTCATGTTCAACCTCAACGGTCCACAGGGAATCCTGTGCTGATTTGACCTTACATTTCTGCCTCAAGACTTCATACCCTCCGCAAGCATTCAACCCAACCTTTGCACAGGTGAGGCCAACTATAGCTGGGCTTATCTGAACCTAGAGAAGTTGCCAAAGGAACAATTTCTCATGTTTCTTTAGGGCAAAGACTGGTTCAGACAAGCTAACTATTTTAGCTTTGGACTGTTCACCAATTCACTGCTGCCTTAGGTCATAACACTGGTGAAAGAAACTTTAAAAACAACTTAAGTGTGAGAGCAGGTTTGAGAAACTTGTTGATCAAAGGAAGTTGCTAGAAGATGGCCCGTGCCTGTTAAAAGTTGTTAGAACTTGAAGAAAAAAATAACAAGAAGTGTAATTTCATTGGAAATTGTGCTCATGATTTTAAACAGTAAAGTTGGGTTATTCTGTAAGGCATAAAAACTCATCAAAAATACTTAAGATTTTAGAGAACAGGACAGCCAATTCTTTACAAAACAGTAAGTAAAGTATTCTGGTAGCCATGCCTGGTTGAAATGTACCTAATACTTCTGGTGAAAAAGGATCCCTTAACAACTTGTTCTTTAGTTTTATATTTCTTTCCTCCCTCTCCCTTCCTTTTTCCAATTCCCCCTTTCTCCCTCTCTTTTTGTTCTTCATTGTTTTCTTTTGGGTCACTACATTAAATAAAGGTAAATTAATTTCTATAATTTAAAATAGCTAATGTACCTGCAAAAGGGAAGATTATTCTGTTTTTAGGATCAAGCTACTGTCTCAAATTAATTCAGTTAAAAGTTTGTAAGTGAGTGAACAAAGGTTATCAAACTGTTTCCTCTTTTCCCTTTGGTAACCAATCTAGTAGTGTTTTAATAATTACGTTACCTATGTATTCAAAGGACTTATATAGTGCAATTATTAGTATTGTACTGATTTCATGTCAAGACCTTCAAAAAGATACCAAAAAGAGGTGAAGAAATTTTGTCAAATTTCACACAACTCAAGTTTCCAGTGTTAAAAATTTTTAAGAGTAGAATTATACATACTTTCTACCTATAATTTTAAAGACCCTTTTGCTGATTGTGAAAAAAGATAAGTCATCCTTGAAAAAGTGGCGAGGTAGCTATTTTCACTAAAGCACAGGAACTCTCATTAAGTCTGTATCACTGAAATAATGACATTGTACATACATCAGAGAAGCTGATGGTACGTATGGTCAATATGCTAAAAAAAAAAAAAAAGGACCGTTTTGGGTTGATTTGGGGTGGTATATTTTTTATTGCAAATGTGTGCTTCTAAAATGAATAGTTGTATTAGTGTGCATGCATGTGGGTTTGTAAACACAGATATATACATATATTTCTAATTATTTTTGCTAAAACCAAAAGACATACGTTAAATAATTCTATGAGGTAAAACATCTTTACTCTCAATCTCGTTTTTCCCATTTTGTTAATGGCACCATTGCAGCCTCTCAATCACCCAGTTACAAAGCCTGACGTGCTCTGATTATTACTGCACATTCTATCACTGTTAAGTCTGGCGGACCTTACCTTCACGTTATCTTTCACAAAGAGCCCTTTGGTATAGTTCTGTTGCCACTAGCAGTTAAATCCTCCATTGTCTATTATCTGGACAAGCACTTCTTAAATTTGAAGGTGCATATAAATCACCCAAGGACGTGTTAAATGCAGACTCTGGTTCGGTAGGTCTGGGGTCAGACCTGAGACTCCACATTTCTAAGTTCCAAGCATTGCTGACACTGCTGGTCCTGAGCCACTCTGAGCAGCATGGATGGAGAGTTCTAAGTCTGCACTGGGCAACACGGCAGCCACTAGCCATATGTGGCTATTGGGCACTTGAAATATAGTGGACTAAAGAACTAAAGTTTTAATTTTAATTAGTTTGCATTTAAATTAGAAAACGTAAGAAGTGTAAAATATTCTTCCATTACACAAAACTTGAATGTTTTGGTGTAATTGTATTTCGCTTTAATCAGTGTGTGATATTGTTGAACTGTGGTGTTTGTGTCAGGCATGTGAGTCATGTGAGTATATGTAAAAGCATAACTGATCTGGTTACTGTTAATGAATCAATTAATTTCAAAAAACTTTATACACCAATGTAACAGCGTGCTTTTCTGCATATTTTATGTAGACAGTATGAATTACAGTAATACATATATAAATCATAATTGGTAATTAAATTGAAATACTTATTTTTATTAGAATATAATTAAATTATTTTTGTCGTTAAAAAAAAGGTATTGAAAAAATTTTTTTAATTTAAAATACAATAATATTGTTGATGTAGAATAAAGTAGACATGAATTAGTTATTTAACCAGGATCATAAAATGAGACTAGAAAAAGGTAAACTGCAAACTTCATGATGAATGCAATTGCAATTTACAAAGCTGTTTGTTGTGGAAAAAAGTTTTTAAACATATAAAAACCGAATAATGTTAAGAGATTTGTGCAAATGCATGGTGAATTTCTTAAGAAGTTTTCTCTTAACAGTCAAATAAGAACCTATGAAATTAGTCACTTGAAATCAGAAGTAAATGCTCAACATTTGTACCTTTGGTCAGCTATAAAATGGCTTAGGTTTTTCTGCATAAAGATTAAACCATTTTTGGACTGATACGCTAATTTCAATTATGATAAAAGATGAGAAGAAAATATTTTATGAGAAATGAAAGATCTTCAATTAAGTAACAACACAAATACCCACAGAATACAAGAACTTTCTAACATTCTCAATGATTAACTGATTCAACATTTGAAAAACTACAAGTACCTTTCTTCAGCTTTAGGTGAGCCATGCGATATAAGACATTACTCAATTCATACTTCAGGTGCGTACTGTCTTAAAGGACTTCCAAATTTACCACAAAAAGGTGTCAATCTGCAGCCTAAAAGAATCAAACTGCGACATAGATATTTTAACTCTTTTGCATCAAAGAAGAGTTTCAGCTGGATAAATAAGAAAAGATTTTATTATAATAGGTGGTGCTCCAGCTATGTATGTTGGACCAGAAATTCAGATTTACTGACATTTTCAAAGAAGAGATTGTTTTCTTTATTGTTTCATTCCATTGTATGATAAATACTGAAAAAAATCTGTGCTCAGTTTCCTGAAGCTGATTGTATGAAAAATGTCATGGATACAGTTGCTAACCGTACTTAGTATATAGGTGCAAATTCTATGACTCTTCACTAGTTTAGAAGAAAATGGATTTTATGATCCCATGTTGTTTGACATTGCTCCTTGGCTGAGTTGTAGAAGAGCTTCATAAAATTTTACTGTGCTTTGAATTCCATTCAAAATTTTCTTAGAACTATAAGAATACTTGCTTAATACTCAATAATTAAAGACAAAAATGGCAGTGTGGCTTATATTTTATTACCAATATCATATTGTATATAAATAAGCTAAATTTGAAGCTCCAAGGACAGGGAAAATATTTGTGAAGCTATACTTGTATAAGAATTTATACTGACATTGAAATTTTTCATAATATTAATCAATAATAATTTTATATATTTTCTACCATAAATCAATATGTAGATTTTAACTACTGATAGTGTCATATGAATTAGCTACAAAAACTTAAACATTTTTGAATATGCTTAGTTAATATTGATAAATTTAGAATTGCTTTAAATATATGCAATAATCCTCTGAATTTGATGTTAATAATATCAAGTTGAAAAGATGTAGTTTTGAAATGATTTTGCCTCAAAGTCTTCTAAAAACATGAAAAGTTCTGTCAATATGGATGTAAATATTAAAACTAAAGGATTTTTGGTATTCATTTCAGTTATTGGAAACTTTTAAACTATTGGCACATTTGGGTATCTGAACCTATTTTTTTAATTGTAAATCTTGTTGAATCTAAACACAGATCTAGTATTTCCAGTGAAAATTTGGTGTATAAATTAAGATGTGTTGTAAGTGTAAAATAATACTGACTTCAAAGATACAGTATGAAAAAAGAATGTAAAACTATCTCATTAATGAATTTTTAATATTTTGTTTAAAATGTTTTAAATATATTAGACTAACACAAAATATATTTAAAATAATTTTACCTGTGTTTTTTTAACACTTTTTAAAATACGGCTACTAGAATATTAATAGATGAGTGGCTTTCATCATATTTCTCATTGGACAGTGCTGGTCTAGACTATCACAAAAGCCTTTTACCTCTTCTTCAGTTACTTTCCAAATTGCTATTAATTAATCTTATCTTCCTAAAGTTTATTCTTCATTCATGCCTTCACGCACTCACCAAATATTTATTGAACAACTACTCTGTGTCAGTTATTGTTCTAAGATAAATCAAAGAACAAATCAAAATAGCTGCCCTCATGAAGCTTACCCTGTATTTGGGGGATATATATAAAGGGCAAAAATATAACAAGTATATAACATGTAAGAAAACAATCAACAATACCAAGAAAACTTCACAAACAGTGACAGTTGGGAGTGTTAGTAGGGTCATGAGGCAGAGAGGTCAAAAAAGCTGGAGATTTAGTAGGGGAGGAGAGGTGGGAAGAGCGGTAAGAAGTGAAGGAACTGCTGTAAGAAGAGTGTGGGGCTGGGGGGTAGTATGGCAGATCAAGCAGACTCTTGTAGGCTTTGACATTTACCTGTAGGCTTCAACTTGTAGGATTTTGGCTTTTACTCTGAGTGACATGGAAAGTCCTCGAGAGTTTTATCTTAAGTTTTAAAAGGATATTTCTGGCTGCTGTGTTCACATTAGACTGTACGGGGTTGGGGGGTATAAAAGCACGGCGATCTGGAGAAGCCATAAATGCAACACGGGCAGATGATGATGGCTAGACCAGTGATGGAAGGGGTGAAAAGTGGTAAAATACTCCAATTTTTTAAAAGTAGGACCAAGTTGGATGTGGAGTGTGAAGGAAAGAGAGAGGTCAGATTATAGGTGGAACAAGTTAATCATTCCGCCCCCACCACCCCCGCCCCACATCCCATCCCCTCACCCACCACCCCCGTCAAATATCTTCAATGGCAGTCCATTGTTTAAAATCTTAGATTGATATTCAAGTGCCTATATGCTTTGGTCCCCAAATACCCCCAAATGTCATTTCCTAACACTTTCATCTGTCCACGGTTCCCTGATGTTCCTGGAACTTTAGTAATGAAGATAAAAGAATACAAATCGAAACTATTATATATTTAGGAACCTACTGTATTCCTCACAGTTTTAGGCTCTTAAACTGTCAAGTTATATGAACAAATTACAAGACAGATATTATTACATTTTAGAAGCAAAGACACAAACATATTAACAAATAACAGTAAGGTTAGCAACAAAGAGAGCCTATTTTGACTTCAACATGCTACACATTCAAAAACCATGTTAAAAATCAATAAATATAGGAAATGGAAAATGAACTTAAAACTATAAGCAAACTGAAATAAATGAATATATTTGTATTTCAAGTGAATACCATAACCATGCTAACGGGAAACAAAAGAACCAATTCAAGTAACTTATGAACACAGTATTTGTGTTCAGTCTCTAACAGGCTGGGGTTGAGTTGGACAAGAGTTGCAAACAAATCCTGAACCTTTTTAAGTGTATTTTGTTTTGTTTTGTTTTATTATTTTAGGGGTAACATCAAGGCAATTCTGAAACAATTTTAAGATGTATTATTGGTCTCAGCAAATATATTAATTGTTGTTGAGGGCCAGAATCTCAAAGAAAAAGCAAAGACATAGAAATTAGAATGAAGTTAAGAAAGAATTTTGTGGGTTGGACTGGAATTGGAAAATACCATTGTGAATGCATCATTTCTAAAATACTGTATATATATATGTTTATGTGCATATGAACGTATATATGCACATGTATATATGTATGTATGTTTGTAGATATATTTGTGTGCAGGTGTATGTATGTGTGTGTGTGTTTGTGTGTGTTCCTAGCTCTGTGAACTGTAAAAACCAAGAAGCAGACACCCTAATAGCGTATCTAAGTGTTCAGATACCATTTCCCATTAAAAGGAATTCAGGATCCTTGGAGAAACGACTGACTTCAGGACTGGGGGAGGGTAAGTACAAGATGAGCTTGGAACATGTTATACAGGAAAATAAAGAAGAGCTCAAAATGACGGGAGCATATCACAAGAAACCAGCTTGAAGGGACTCCCACTGGTCAAATCTGCAAGTACTTGAGCACCAAAATAATTAAATACAGTAATAAATTAAAAACCTTTGAAAAATAAGTAATTCATGAGTCCACACCATTAGTCAATAGATTAATTAATCAGAAGAAAGGAGGGCTCTTGCTTGTTATAGACTGTTGAGTGCTGACTGGTAACTGCAGAGAGGCTGCCAGATTTGGGAAATTAGCATTTTGCATCTGTTTTAGTAAAGACTGGATCAGACTAGAATCATCAGATGCTAAATCTAGGGGAAAATTTTGATGAAGAGCAGAATATTTACATATTAACATGGTTTTAAAGTAGCTCTTTAGAAACTGCTTTTTAATTGCAAGAGGATAAATAATAATTATATAGTAGTGATATCAGACAACTCCGTCACTGGTGCTAAAAATTGGTATCACACGGACATGCGTGACTCTAAATGTTATACCTTGAAAAGGACAAAAGAGTACCTTATAGTAGTATGGCTGAGAATCTATAACCTGAATCTGGCTATGAGGAAACATCAGACAAACCTAAAATGAGGGACAATTTATTTTTTCAAAAAGGTGTATGGTGTGTGTTTGTGGGAATTGTATTCTTCAACAATGTCAACGTCATGAAAAAAACAGAAGGTGAAAAAAGGTTCCAAATTAAAAGAGGCTAAACAGCTATGAAAACTGAATATAATACCTGACCTTAGACTGGATCCTGCACTGGAATGAGGAAAGGGATATAAAGGATATTATTGGGTCAATAGACAAAATTAGAATACAACAGTATTGGTAAAAGTATTGAATCAATGTTAAATTTCCTAAATTTGGTATCTTTGGTATGGCACATAAAAGAATATTATACTTATAAAATACTGAGGTTTTTAGGGGGTAATGTATGTAACTTTCTGTCAAGTGGTTAAGAAAAAAATGGGTGTGTCAAGAATGTTTTATTTATCAGTCATGAACATGTTGGCCAAGGGTGAAACTGGTGAATTAGGTAAATCTGGGTGAAAGGTATGAGGATGTTCTTTGTACTTTTCCCATTCTTGCAACTCTTCTGTACATTTGAAGTCATTTCCAAACAAAACATTTTTAAAAGACCTCTATTTTTTGGCCGACTTTCAGACCCCCATTTTATTAAATATTTTTGTACTTTGGTGGGTATGACTTTTTAGTTCTTTTATTTCTGTATCTTCAGTACCTTTATCAGTCTGTATTGCCTGTATTGTATTTTACATTTTAGTGTTTCTTTGCCTCCTGAAAATGGACATTTATAAATCTTTGTTAATTTTTACATGTAGAATAAATTAGAGGGTGGGTTTTATTTCCTGACGTTTAATTAATATTTTCTTTTCTCCTAAATGCTTAGAACTTAAAAGCTTTAAAATATCAAGCACACTTGAAAGAATAATAATTACATTATGGGCTGATTAAGACATGAATATAAAGAAAAAGAGCATTTCTGCTTTCTTATTCTAGCAATACCTACTTTTTCCATATAAGGCCCTCCTGTTTTTATTTCTCCGAATGGATTAGTTTCTGTACTAAGGAAGGTCAGGTCTACATGAATAAATAATCTAACACTAATCTGTACTAGAATTTAATAAGATTCAGTAGAAGATAAGACATAGATGACAAATTTAAAGAAAGAATCTTATATGATAAAAGTTGAATTTGCATAAGAGGTAGTGCAGTAAATAATAAATTTTGGGTTAGACTGTGACCCTGCCTCTTGCTTGCTTTTGACCTTGGGCAAACAAATTCACCTTTCTAAGTCTCAATCTCTTATGCTCACAAGAGTTTAAGAAGTATTAATTAAGGTCATATGAATATTATAAATGTATATAACATACAGCATTCGAGAAGTATTAACTATTATGGTCACTATTATAAATAATAGAAGAACAAATACTAGGTGCTGAGAAAGAGGTGGAAATGATTTGTTTTAACCATTTGATTTAGAGGAAGAAAATCTAATTCTGGCTGAGGGACAGGAGACTTTTTATAGAGAAGGTGACACATGAACGGGACCAGACATAAAAAGGGAAGAGCATTCCAAGCCATGAAAATCATGGTATGAAAGGAAAAGTCTTGTCTTTAAAAAACTTAGAATACAAATTGACAAAAACAACAGGAAGAAATGAAATGAGATTTGATAAGGAAAGATTTCTTAGGAAAGAAAGAAAAGGAGAAGGCAAAATCATATTAGAAATGGAAACTAAATTACAGGTGCCCAAGGAAGAATGTGTTCAAATGAAAAGGCACCGAAGAAAACCAGGAAAATGAGAATGAAACAAAGAAATAAAGGAGTTTTTTGAAGAAGTAAATCAAAAGAATTGAAGAACATTTATATTTAGAACTATAATCCAAGAAAACTTTCCAGGAATAAAAGATGACCTGAATTATTATTGCATACTGGGGTAGTTTGATCTGGAACGATCAACTCTAGGACATAGCCAATAAAACTATTAGACTTTAAAGATGTAGAAAAACTGCACAGCGCCTCCAAATAAAAAGATCAAATAATTACAAAGGCCAGTCTTCTCAACACAACATACAAAGTTAGGTAATAGTGGAACAACATTTTCAAGAAACTACAGGAAAGAAAGTCTAAACCAAGAATATTATATGCAGCCAAGTTGACATTCAGATATGAAGGCCATAGAAATACAATTTGGAATACTGCACACACACATATAGTATCCCTGAGGACTCCAGGACATGATGTGTTTCATCAGACACAAACTCTCTGGAATAACTTTATCAAGAGTTTCCCAACATTAAGCATTTCATATATGTTATTTTATATTTATACTTAAAATGAGAGTGAGTTCATGGGTAAAAGAATACTTATAAACATATGTCTGGCAAAAAGCAAAAGGTGCAATCTATTTAAAAAAAATGAGAGGATAAGGGAGAAATAGAATACGATTGCTCTGTGTGTAAGTAAAGGGTAGTAGTCAATGAGTAGCATGTAAAACTGACATCAGATAGTAAAAAATTAGATATGAATAGAGAGGATTTCATTATAAAAAGTAGTAATATAAAGGTAACCTATAGAATGAAAATACAGACCTTCCTAAATACAAACATAATATTTTTTTAAAAAGCAAATGGGCAATAGTTTAGTGGTTACCAAGGGTAAGAGGGGGGAGGGTGGTGGTAGATGAGGGTAAGGGGGATCAAATATATGGTGATGCAAAGAGAATTGACTCTGGGTGGTGAACACACAATGGGATTTATAGATGATGTAATACAGAATTGTACACCTGAAATCTATGTAATTTTACTAACAATTGTCACCCCAATAAAGTAAAAAAAAAAAAAAAAAAAAAAAGCAAATGGGACACACGAAGTAAAGTAACGCAGTAAATATAATACACACAATAATGAAGACAATATACAAAATTGAGACTGCACATAACAGTCATCTTAATTAACATGAATAAGATTAACTCACCTATTAAAAGAAAAGGTTTTCTTAGAAAATATAGTTTACCAAAACTGACCTCAGTAGAGATAGAAAGCTCAACAGACATATTTCCATAGGAGACAAAGTTATTTAGAAACTACCCTACAGAAAAGGTCCAGGCCAGATGGTTTTACAGAGAAAATTAACCAATCAATCCCCAAACTACATAAATGGCTTCAGAGTATTAAAAAATTGAAAGAAAATTTCCAAATTCTTTTCTTGAAGCAAGTATAACATTTGATGCCTAAACCTGATCAAAATAGCACAAAAAAAGAAAACGCAATTAGACTAGAAAAACAATTAGGGGCATGTGAATTAGAAAAGAAAAATAAAAGTATCTGGTTGCAGATGATATAATAGTAATTCAGAAAACCCTAGAGAATCAATGGTAAAAATAACTCACAAGCTAGCAAAATATAAAATTAATATGCAAAACTCAATTGCATCCATATACACAAATAATAACCTGGCGCTAACAGCAATTTGACACTAGTGGAAACTGACTCACACTTATGGTCACTTGATACTTGATAAAACCACACAGACAATTCAGTGGGGAAAGGGGCTTGTTAAACTACATGATTCTAGAATGCAGGAATATTTATGAGAAAAAATGAATCTCAACCCCTATCTCATATCATACTCAAAAACTAACTGAATGGATTGTAGATCTAAACATAAAAACTGAAACTATTAGATTCTAGAAGAAACTTTTGTGATCTTGGTTTAAGCAAAGTTATCAAACTATATACCTAAAATTAGTAAATTTTACTAGATATAAATTCTACCTTAACAAAGCTATTAAAAACAATGATGCCAATACAATTTCTCACCCATCAGATGAGCAAACACTCAAAAGTTTGATATTGCATTGTTGCTGCTTGAAAACAGGCATTCTCATACATTGCTAGTGGCAATGGAAAATAGTACACCCCAAAGAAGGAAAATTTAGCATTTCTTCATACATATGCATTTACCCTTTAACCTGACAATTTCACTTCTAGATATTTACCCTAACGATACACCTCCAATAATATTAAAATGCATATGCACAGTATTTATTGCAGTATTATTTATAATTAGAAAATACTGGAAACTACCTTAATCTCTAAGCATACGCAACTGATTGAATAAACTATAGTATATACATGTAGCGGAGTACTACTGTGTTTCGCCAAAAATAAGTCCTAGCCGGACAATCAGCTCTAATGTGTCTTTTGGAGCAAAAATTAATATAAAACCCGGTCTTATTTTACTAAAATTATATTAATTTTTGCTTCAAAAGACGCATTAGAGCTGATTGTCCAACTAGGTATTATTTTCAGAGAAACACGGTATGCCGCCTCAGGAAAGAATAAGGAATATTTTTTTTAAATATTATGGAGCGATTTCCAGGACGTATTATCCAGTTAAAAAAGTAAAGTACAAAAGAGTATATATAATATGCTATCTTTTATGAACAAGAGAAATTAAAATACACATCTGTTTATCTTTACAAAAGAAATCAAAGGAAGGATAAGCTACACAACAATGAAATTTGTTATCTACAACGTGGATCCACACAGGTGGATAAGATACAGGAGAGTGATAAACACCTCTAAGAATACCTTTTGATGTATTTTTTACCTTTGGGTGCATGTTAAATTTCTGATGTTTTTTTCTTAATGCCAATGCTTGTTTCAGCATATTGAACTGAATTTAAAGTGTTGTGTTACAGTTTTCATCAGCTTTGTGGGTGAACTGTTTTGAAGAGTTTTCATCAGGAGGAAAGCTTTAATTCATACCGTCTGATTTTTACAGTTGTTTTGTAATGATGGGGACAGATTTATTTTCCTTTTCTTTTTTCCTTTGTAGAAAGAGTTCTCAGTTCAACAGCACCCTCTTCTGTGCAATTTCTTCTATGGATCATGTTGTTGTGGGTTGTGGTAGGGGGTAAGTGGAAGAGGTTTAGTAAATCTTGTTTCCCTTTCATTTCTGCCAGATCCTTAATTTCCCCCTCTTATGTCCTTCTTTCTCTTCATTTCCTAATCTTCAAGGGATACCAACTCTTCTCTATTTATTTGAGTCTCCCCCCAGAAGCAATGATTCTCAAGGCTGCCGCTTCTGGTTGCACACACTTTCTCGAGTCCTGAGAACCACCAAGTCCTGACCTATGTTAAGTATTTTGGTGTTAATTGTTGCATTTTCTTTCTCTGGGGGTGACTTCATTTGTCCTCAATCTAATTGCTGTTTCTCCCTATTCTTTTTCGGAGTTTTTAAGACTTATCTCCTCTGCTCCCTGCACCCCAGGTTTCAGTGGCAGGCAAGCTGTAGGAATTCGTTGGAATTTTTAAATCTGTTTATATGTACTTTGAAGGTTGTGGTGTTCTCTGTCACGTATTCATATTGAAGGTATAGGTCCTGTATGGTTTTATTTGCTCTGTCTTTTTTATGTTTTCTGGGGTAATAATGTTGGAGAGATTCAAAATCAGGTGATTGCCACTGATCTCTAACAATGTTCTCTAAATTTTCTACTCTTATTATTCTTTTACTTGTTTGTTGTTTGTGTCTCTACTTCATAATGTCATTGTATTTGTTTTGTTGTAGGCTACCTAAAATTCTTTGAAGAATGATGCAAAGTGAAAATAAATTTTAACTTTTTATTATTAAAAAAGTAAAAATGCTCTGCCTTGGAGGGTTATTTATTTGCTTGTTTTGTTTTTATCTTTAATTATATGAGGTATGAAGGAAAAATAAAAGAGAAAGGAATAAAGAATAGGAAAGCAATGAAAATGATCATTTCAGTGCATAGAGATCTAGTTTTGAAAGCAATTTCAAAGAGGAATTTTAACATTTCTTGGAGCAATAGTAGCTATTGCTACTATTGCTGTAACAGGTACAGCCTCTGCAAGTGATTGTTTTTAAGATTTATACTATTTTATACTATATTACTCATATCTATAAGCCCTAGGATATTATATAGCATCATTACTTTATAATTATATCTCACATATTTACTCAGACACACACAAACCACATATGTATGATACACATACTTACTTGTTTCACATTCTGGAGTTCTTCTGTCAACAGTTTCCTTTGCCTTTCTGATTCAAACAATTTTTCCTATATTTAAAAACCATTGAATTAATAACTTGTTATGAGGGTGTCAATGAGTTTCATTTTTAGGGCTTTGTTTCAAATTTCCCAAACATCCAATTGCTACAATCTGAAAATGTGGTTCCTAGTCACTTTTCTGGCTTTATACATACCATTTAAAAGTAATTGTTTTCAGTATAATTGTGATGTAAATGTATTCTCTTATCTTAGTTAGCCATATTGTCAAGTCTCAAAAATCTGAGGTTCGAAATAAGTCAATCAGGATCAAAATGTGTAAATACTAACTAAACTTGGGGTAACAGGTATCGTTGCCAAAGAGCTTCCCAATTGAAGAGCATTATTTTTATAACTCAGAAGTCCCTCTTGCGACACTAAAGAGGACATATAAAACTGAGCTGACTATTATTTTCCAAATTTAGCTTATTCTTGGAAGTTCTTCCATAAAAATGAATGTAACCAAAATATGGAATAATAGTTATTAATGTAGAATACTATTAATCATGCCAATCAAATATTATCATCTTTGAACTTAAAATTAAGCATATATCCTAAAATGTTTAATTTTACATATACCATAAATATATCCACATTTTACTGATCAAATAACAAATATTAAGAATAATTTAAGACCCGTTTTACTACAAACTTGAACAGAGGAATTGCTTAAAGGTTACACTGAGTGGTAAATATTCATGGCAACACTGCAATGTTTATAAGAAGCAATCTGCTTTTCGGTGTGTTTCAGCTCATTCTTGTCTTAGAGATGAAATGAAGGTATATGAAGATTAATATAATATAGCAACCTAATGAATCTGCCACAGACCAGGAGCCAAGAAACTGCTGGCACCTGTGTTTTTATTCTCTGGCAAGTCACCTTCACTCTTCGTGTCCTAGTTTTTTTGCATTTGTAAATGGAAATATATCTATTTTCACTCAGCTCTGCAAAGCAGTAGCAATGTGACTCTGCAGAAAGGCTTTAAGTTAAATAAAGCTCCCAGCACTTTTAAAAATCATCCTCACAAAATAAAAATTAGACATTAGCATCAAATTATCTTGGTTTCATTTTTATTTGTACCTTAAATCAGACATAAAGATTAGATATGTCACAAGACAATGGGAAGGGATAAGAGACCATCTAAACACTCTATGAACTTCATTTAACAACCTCTATTTTTGTGTATGTATAATACAAGTAGAAAAACTCAAAGTACAAATGTTATCTCAGATGAAATACTTACTACTTTGTTCACTCCTTTATATAGCTAAACAAGCTCAGCCAATAGATATACGTATATATATATATAGCTCAGCCAATATATATCAGGTAAAGGAAATTTAGATTTTCAGGTAAAGGAAATTATAGAGTACAGAATATGTTTTATCTGAGATTTCAGGTTTTGTCACATTAGAATATGCTCAAATACATTTCATAAACTTAAGTATGAACAATTGATTTATCGAACAGCTACTCAGGGAAGACTTATTTAAATGTTCCATGAATACAGTTTTAAATTACAATTCTAATAATTAATTTGTTATTCAAATAAGAAAAAAATATATCACTAAATTTAGCAATGAAAAACATTAAGCAAATGAAAAAGATCTGAGAACCTCTGAAAATTCTGAGGAACCATAAGATTTAATGGTTTATGCAGAGATAAATTATATAACAATGCTATTTTACCAAAGTAACCAACACTGGAGGTGTTTTCTAAGAGGACATGATGAAGATATTGTCAATTTATTTTTAAAACCTAAATTCATAATTCTTAATTGTTATATCAAAAAATGTGGAAAGATAGTGGTTTCAAAGCTGTAAGAAGAAGTATATAAAATATTCCTTTACTAATGGAATGATGCTCATATATATTTGGAAGAAACATGAATTGGTAAAGCCTTTTCAAAAGGAATTTGATATTATATATATAAAATTTTATTTGTCCATATTCTTTGATAAAACAATTCCACTTCCAAAAATTTATTCAATTTGTACAATTGTACAATTGTGCAAAAATACATCTACAGAACTATTTATGATGGAATTATTTTTAATAATGGAAAACTGAAAATAGCCTAAATATTTATCATTAAGGAACTGGCTAAATAACTTAGGACAGAACCATTTGATGATAGGAGAGCCATTAGGAAGTACTTGGTAGATCTGTGTATATTAACCTGAAAAGTTGCCCAAGATATTAAAACAAGAAAAGAAGGCTAGTTGTAAAAAAGAGTGCAATGTATGAAATGATTTTTGTAAGAGTTAAAATATATAGTTAAAATATATTACACACACACACACACACACACACACACACACACACTTTTATTAAAAAAAAAAACAAAAAACCATTATTAGCTATCTAGAGACTCTCCAAAAGGATAAACAAAATATGTTTAACAATGGCTTCCTCTAGAGGTTGGAATTTAAAAACTAAGGTACCAAGGAAATTTCTTTCTTTTTATGTGTATATAGAATTTGCTTTAATAAAAATAAATAAATAGAATTTCACTTATTTAAGAAGATAATTAAAAATAATTTAAAGACATATTCCTATCTTGAATTAATGGTAAATCAAATAGTTATGTTGCTTTTCCTGAAAATTTGTAAAATATAATGGCTTTCTGTAAAAATTAGGATATAATTTAAATTTAATGGTCTACTAAACACAGAGTGAAAATATATAAGAGAACCAAAATCTTAAAAGTATATTTGGGACACTGCGTGTTTTTTCTTCCCTTAAATCATACTGCCTTAATTCCAAATCACATTTGCAAAATAAGATGTCTCTGAGGCATGCCCATGAACATGGGAGAAAATGTATTTCCTCAATTGAACATCTGAGGATTCAAAATTGTCATGGCTTGTTTTATTGGCTCCTCATCTTGCCACCAATTGTGAGCAAAAAATTGGGTGAGAAGTTACCAGATCAGAAGGTATGAGTAAAAACCACCATTCACACTGAATCTTACATGGATATTGTGAAATATAAATAAAAAGTGTATGAGCTAGGCCGGCCCGGTGGCTCAGGTGGTTGGAGCTCCGTGCTGCTAACTCCGAAGGCTGCCGGTTCGATTCCCAAATGTGCCAGTGGGCTCTCAACCACAAGGGTGCCAATTCAACTCCTCGAGTCCCGCAAGGGATGGTGGGCTGCGCCCCCTACAACTAGCAACGGCAACTGGACCTGGAGCTGAGCTGCGCCCTCCACAACTAAGACTGAACGGACAACAACTTGACTTAGAAAAAAGTCCTGGAAGTACATACACACTGTTCTCCAATAAAGTCCTGTTCCCCTTCTCCAATGAAATCTTAAAAAAAAAAAAAAAAAAAAAAAAAAAAAAGTGTATGAACTGAAAAGTTAACTCTATAAGTGTCAATTGAAGACAGATATCAAATTATTTGATATGAATATTCAATATCGATTTTGATATTAATATTCTTTAATTAAAAATAAAATTAAGCCCCAGTACTTCAGAATTCAACACTAATTATTTTTTTCTAAAGAAAATATAAGGATGCTAAATTGGAGATTACCTTAAGTGTGTTCACTTCTTCCAAGGCATCATTTCTTTCACGCTTAAGCCTTTCCATTTCATCTGCTTCTAAGGAATCACAGGGAAGAAGCTGTCAACATTAAAACATAAGAGAAAAATTATGCATTAAATGCTAATTATGAGAACTAACAGAAAAATTCTTTCTGACAAGCCTTAGACTTTTGCATTCCAAAATAAAGTTCAGTTTCTTACTTTGGAGCCATTTGATTAAAGAGAATATTAAAGTAATCTGGCATAACTTCATTAATTTATGCTTAACCTTACATTGTTGTTACTTAGAATTTAGATGATAAAAAGGTATACATACTGCTATCATCTTTATGATTCTTATTTAAGAATATGATTTTCCTTAAAAGTCCAAATTCCAAGAGTGTGTTTGTAAAGTTTTAAAAAGACTTGGTGAGTTATCAACATAAACTATTCCCTAAAGACATTCATTCCAAGTACACGGTCTCTGAGGCTAACAACACACTGGACATTATCAACCAAGACAGTTTGTAAACCCAGGAAAGTATATTATTTGATTTTGTGTCTTGTTTTAACAAAATGTAATGTAACAACCAAGTGGCTTAAAACTATTCCTGCACAGAAACTGTCTTGAAGATAATATTAATATTTCACGCACAAGTGAGTAACAACAACAAAAAATAGCAGAGCTGACAATTTCTCTTACTTTTAATATGATCTCTTTGCCAGCTAATTGCAAGGTACAAAACAATGACAATCTTATCACAGGCAAAAATCCAAGTCTAAATACAGCCATCTTCTATGTAGAAGTTATAACAGAACTAAAAACAAAGTACAGAAAACAATTTAAAGGATGAAGTAGAGGAAGCAATTGAATGCAGAGTAGAAAAAGATAATACAAATAATATCAATCATTTATTGGGAACTTACTATGTGCAGATATGTTGATAGGGACTATATACATTCAATATTAAATCCTTACTATAACCTGGTCTGCATTTACAGATGAAGAAACATGCTCAGAAGGTTAGTAATTTGCCTAAGGTGTCACACCTAATGGCCATTCCAAGATTCCCATTGAGAGCTGCCATGAGTCTGTGATTTTTACTAACTATTCAACAAAAATCATGGTGGAACGGATATGGTAAACTCAGATTTGCTTTTCAAGTCTTAGAATAGCAGAGGTACGGGTCATTCTTCAAGTTTGGGGAGAAATATTTCTCCTAAACATTGATTTCTTTTGTCTTGATCCATTTGCTTTTGTGTATCTATGGCCATTGTCCATATGCTAATCAGATTTTTGAACATCCCAAAAGGAAATATAATTTAATAAGTTGTTGTGTTTCCTCAAGTTATCTGACCATACTATATCCCCGCCTTTATTTATTATTCTATATTTGGACTCTTCTTCATCTCCTACAAGACTACCTACCACCAGTTTCATTCCCTTCCAAGATAACCAACACTATTATAAGATTATTATTTCTAAAATATCACCTTGATCATGCAATTATTCCCCTTAATGGCTCCTCACTATTAGTAGAGTATAAACGTCTAAGTTTCATATTTACCCTTTCAGGCCTAACTTCCTTCATTGACCTACATGTACCTGATTATCTTTTTTAAAAAGTAGATTATTCTCTGCTTAGAATCACTATATATGAGTGTGTATGTATGTGTATATACATATATACATTGTATGTATGTGTATATACATATATACATGTATATACACATACATACGAGGTCAGACAATTAAGTTTGCAAACTTGTTGCAATGATGTTGCTAACCTTTTTTGATATCAGAGGGATTATTCATTATGAATTTGTACCAACTGGACAAAATTTAATCAAGTTCACCCTTTGGAAGTGCTGAAAAGGCCGCGTGAAAAAGTCAGATGATCTGAACTTTTCACCAACAGTTCATGATGGCTCTTGCATTAAGCAAATGCACCAGCTCACACAGTTGTGGGGAGCCATGGTTTCTTGCAACCCTGAACCTTGCAGACTGGCTCGGTTTCTGCCCCCATAACATTGCCTCTGCCTTATCTGAGAGGCGCCTAACGGCTGCTGAGGAATGTGGTGGAAACGGCCAGTTCCCGGACACAGAAGACTAAGGGCTTTCTGAACAATTGGTAGGTTCTGTCTCCTTGAGATATTTACTTTTGTGAGTTTCAGTGACCTTGTATCTTCTATGTCAAAGTAAAGTTGAGGCTGGAAAGATTTACTTTCGCTGAGATAATGCATATCTTCTTCGTTTAACTGCACGTACTCAAACTGTATATATTGGTTAGAGATAATAAACTCAGGGCTTCAGCATGACTGAAGACCGGCCGCATTAGCATTTGTGTGTGTCTTTTATTTCATTCCCACTCCCCCATTCAGGTACTGATCCATTCGTGGCGGCTGGCCCGTCACACACAGTACTGTCTGGGAGGGAGTTTTTAGCCAGTAAACAAGTAACTGTATTGGAACACCCTCCCTACTCACCTGATCTGGCCCCCAATGACTTCTTTCTTTACCTGAAGATAAAGCAAGACATTTTTATGACATTCAGGACATCAAGGGTAATATGACGCCAGCTCTGATGGCCATTCCAGAAAAAGAGTTCCAAAATTGCTTTGAAGGGTGGACTAGGCACTGGCATCGGTGCATAGCTTCCCAAGGGGAGTCCTTCGAAGGTGACCTTAGTGAGACTCAGCAATGAGGTATGTAGCACTTTTTCTAGGATGAATTCACAAACTTAATTGTCTGACCTCGTATAATGATGGTAAGCAGAGAATATATATTACGTATATATATATATTTGTTGTTGTTCATGCTAGTACTCATCGCTCTTTGTTCACCTCTTGAGCAAATAAAATCCTACTGATCATTCAAAAATTCACTCAAATGCCAACTCTGTTATGAATCTTCTCTGAATGTCCTAAGCTTTTATTATTATGGCATTATCACACAATGCATTTTTAAATTATAATTATTTGTGTACATGACTTTCTTTGCACTATACCCTAAATTCTGCGAGGGATAGGCTCAAGTTTCATTTATCTTAATAGGTGCCAGAGCACCTAACGCAATGCCATGTACATTATAGTTCTTCAATATATGTTCAATATTTTACAGATGAGTACACAGTGAAGTGGCTATAGAGGATTTACCGCTATACATAGTGAAGAATACCATTTACGAGTATATCATTATCGAGTATGAGTGAAACATCACTCATTCTTTTCACATACAGTGCACTTTGATATTTTCCATCCTATTGTATTTCACTTAGTTAAAACGGTGGCTGCAATCCACTAAATTGATTTAGCTACTTAATGTGAAAAATTGACATTAGGGAATTTCCAGGGTTCTCTCCGATTTTTACAATAATCCACTTATGTGACTTGATTAGTGTGGTAAACCCATCACATTACGGTGACCCACCGTCTGCTGTTCTCAGTTTAGAATACTGCTAAATGTGTGCTCCAGCTTTCCCTCTGCTGTGTGTAACTTTGTGCCAGCAGCAGGTGTAGCACTGTGTAAAGTTTTTACATAGCAATGATGATTAGAATCACTGTAAGAGAATTATATTTTTGGTTCTAAATGCCATATTATTCCAAACCCAAAGGTTTTTTTTGTCAACTTAAACAAAAGTAGAACTGACATATACTGATTCAGCAATTCTTCCTTCCTCAAAGCATCTCAAGAAATCTTATGAGTCAAACAAAAGGAAGCTAGTTACAAAAGAATACATACTGTACGATTCTATTTATTATGCAGTTCAAGAACAGGCAGAAGTAATCTCTGCTGACATAAGTCAGAAGAGTGGGTCCACGGTAAAGGTGGGAGCGGCGGCTGCCTGGGAACGCAGCAGGAAGGAGACTTGGGAGTAGCAATTACACGGGAGATACTAACAGAAGTTTATCAAGTTGTACACTTGAGGTTTTTGCACTTCACTGTTTGCCCAATATGCTTCAGTAAAAATATTTATTAAAAATAAAGGAAAAGACAAGCCAAAGGGGGGAAACATGAGTAAAAAACAAGCATCCCTAACGGATTATAAAATCTGCCTCTATTATTCGTGATGAGATGGCTGAGGGGGTAACCATAGTGGAAGTTCCCTGCCTTCACACACTGTCAGCATCATCAACCACAGATCAATTGATAAACTTCAGATGCGGCACTATACTGTTCATCAACTCAAAAAATACATATTGACAATTATACCATAAAATAATGAGATATGTTTGATTCGTGTCTGGTGATCTGATTGACAAGTAGTGAGTTTTACGGTATTTTCCAAATTGTGGTCCATGACCCGTTAGTGACCAAATATTTAACAAAATAGAATTAAATTTTGAATAAGAATGTGGTGATGTAGAAAATGTAAGTAATGCTTTGACACTTGTTTCAATTCTATATGAGAGTGTGGCAAAGTAAAGTTGTGGATTCAAATGAAAAAAAAAGGAAAGCCAACATTTTATGAGGATATCTTCTGTGTGCTAAAAAGCACAATACAACAAAGGAAATCTTATACATTAATTTCATAACTATTGTCCAACATTTTGACCTTAAGCTACAAACAGCACGTTCCTGGCACGCAGAAGACCTTGCACAATTACGACCAGCACTGTGCTTTTGCTGTCAGAGCATCACAGATCGAATACACTCTTATCTGCCCAAAAATCACATTGGTAAGAAGGAAGTAAATTGCTAATTTGGAGCACGAGTACCTCTTTGCAGCTGCTAAGAAAGCTCTGCAAGCTCATACAAAGTATTCTGAGTTCCCCACTTCACTTACATTGTAAGCCACCCTTTGCTCAGCAAAAGTGGGTATGGTAGCTCTGAGAACTCTTTGGCAGTAAGAAAACAATGCTATTTCATCAATATTAGGCAGATAAACACATAATACCCAAATCAGCGGAAGAAAACTGTGCTCTTACAGCTTCAGTTTTCCTACCCTAAATGATACAGAATTGGTTCTGATAAATCAGTGTCTCAATTCTGGGAAAACTGGGTGATCTGCTGAGAGTTTCCAAATAACTAGGTCTTTGGGAACTCTCCT
This sequence comes from Rhinolophus sinicus, assembly GCF_057876585.1. Classification (NCBI taxonomy): domain Eukaryota; kingdom Metazoa; phylum Chordata; class Mammalia; order Chiroptera; family Rhinolophidae; genus Rhinolophus; species Rhinolophus sinicus. The sequence goes on from NC_142512.1 coordinate 32,441,374, forward strand.
TCTCAACAACAGGAACTCTCATATACTGCTGGTGGGAATGCAAAATGGTACCGCCACTTTGGAAGACAGTTTCCTACAAAACTAAACATCCTCTTATCATATGACCCAGCTATTGCACTTCTTGGTATTTACCCAAAGGAGTTGAAAACTATGTCCACACAAAAACCTGCACAGAGGGGAGGACGGGTGGCTCAGTTGGTTAGAGCACGAGCTCTGGGCAACAGGGCTGCTGGTTCGATTCCCACATGGGCCAGCAGGCTGCACCCTCCGTATCTAGAATGAAGTCAATGAGCTGCCGCTGAACTCCCGGGTGGCTCAGTTGGTTGGAGCGCGTCCTCTCAACCACAAGGTTGCCGGTTCAGCTCTCGCAAGGGATGGTGGGCTGTGCCCCCTGCAACCAGCAACGGCGACTGGACCTAGAGCTGAGCTGTACCCTCCACAACTAAGATTGAAAGGACAACAACTTTACTTGGATGTAGCTGATGAGTCCTGGGAAAAACACACTACTGTTCCCCAATAAAATCTTTAAAATAATAAAAAAAAGAACGTGCACAGGGATGTTCATAGAAGCTTTACTCATAACTGCCAAAACTTGGAAGCAACCAAGATGTCTTTCAGTAGGTGAATGGATAAACTGTGGCACATCCACATGGAATATTAGTCAGTGCTAAAAAGACATGGAAGAACCTTACATGCATAGTACTAAGTGAAGAAAACCAATCAGAAAAAGGTACTAGATACTGTATTATTCCAACTACAGGACATTCTGGAAAGTGCAAAACTATGGAGACAATAAAAGGATCAGTAGTTGGCAGGGGTTGGGAGTGGGGGTGTGCAGAGATGAATAGATGAAACACAGGAGATTTTTAGAGAAGTAAAATACTCTGATACCACAATGATCGATATATGTCATTACACATTTGTTCAAACCCACAGAGAATGTACACCAAGAGTGAACCATATTGTAAACTATGGACTTTAGGGGATTTCCTCTCTCGGTGTAGATTCATCAGTTGTAATAAATGTACCCCTCTGGTACAGGATGTTGATAATGGGAGAGGCTTTGCGTGGGGGGGCGGGAGGGGCACAGGGGGCATATGGGGAATCTCTGTACCTTCCCCTCACTTTGCTCTGGACCTAAAACTACTCTAAAAAATAGAGTTTTAAGTTTTTAAAAAAGTACCATTTAATATAATGGCAAAAAAAGTGTAAGGTAAACAGAAATAAATCTAACAAAAGATTAACAAAGCTTGTATTGAAAAAATATATCAAAAGTATTTTATATGTCATTAAAAAGATATAAATAAATGAGATAAGACATGTTCACAGATAGGAAGACTTAAATTTATAAAGATGTTGATTCTTCCCAAAATAATCTATAAATTAAATATGGCAAGATTTTTTGCTTGAACTTAGATGGACAAGATAAGAGCAAAGATTAGTCAAAGCAATACTTAAAAATGAAGAAGATGGAAGGAAGTGTCTTATCAGATATTAAGACGTATGAAGCCAAATAAAGCAGCAGAGTAGAGTCCAGAAATGTCCATGCAAATATGGAAATCTTATGAACGACTGAGCTGGATTGTAAAGAATTCTTCCATTAATTGAAATATGAATTTATATTTTAAAAATTACCTTTATAAAATAATTGAACAAAATTTATATCATATTTATGTGTTTTGGTTAATTGTGTACCAATAAGTATAATTACTATTCAATTCTTACAAGAAAAATTTAATATGTAAGCACTCATAAACATAGTAAATTAAAACAAATACATTTTAATTTATCTAAAATTTTTTTTTGCAGCAAAATGATAAGGTGATCAAGGAAAGATCTTGTAATTATAATATATCGGATAACATTCTAGGGTGATATGGAATAGAAACAAGAGTTAACAGAAAAAAGAAAGGTGATAAATTTCTGAGAATCAGAACTTATACATGAATTTTCTTTTAATTAAATGGTTGTGAATATCAAAAACTATAGTATTTAGATCCCATTAGAATATTTTAAAAAGTTATATAACAATTTTCTTTAAAAGAGAAAAATACTTATAATCATTGGAAACCAAACCAAAACACGAACCAAAAGAAAGGTAGTACAGCTACATGATTAGACTAAGTAAATTTTAAGGCAAGAAACATTCTAAAGAAATTCAATATCCTGTCAGGATATAACAATTCTAAAATTGTATATACCTAACAATACAGCCTTGTGTTATGTAAAGCAAATATTAGTAGAACAAAATGAGGGAAATTTTACAAAATCTTTCTCTTAATAACTGACAGTAAAAGATGACAAAAAAATGAGCAAGGAAATAGAAAATTTCAAAAAAAGAGAAAATTTGAACCACATGATTAACAACCTTGACCTAACAGACACCTGGGGAGCACTGTACTCACCAAGTGCAGACTATGTGGTTTCAAAGATGGAAAACATTTCATAAAATTGACTATATGCTGGCTCTATGGTCAAAGAATCAATACCATATATTAATAGAATATGTCCCTAACCTCAGTGAAAATTAAACTAGAAATTGGTAACCAAAAGGGAACTATATAACTAGAAAATGTTTAAAAGAGTGCAAACTGAGGATCCAAGAAGCAGCCACAATGAATATTAAAGTGCCATCACACAAAATAACCATTCAAAAATTAGTATTTTTACTAAGCATTGATTAGAAAATATAATGGCAAAATAAAATCCCATTTCTAATTGCATCAAAAACTATAGCATACCTATTCAGACCTAACAAGAAATATTCAAGACATATATGAAGCAAGCTATAATTTTCTTTCTGAAACATCAACAAAGACCTAAATGATGGAAAAACAAACCATGTTCATTATCTCCCAAACCATCCTCTAAAGTCAATGCAATTCCAATTATTTTTTAAAAGTCCCTATTTAATTTTATTACCATGGCAAAATGACTTTAAAAATCATATAGAGAAATCAAAACTAAGAAGTTACAAGAGAATTAAGGACTCAACCTAGTAGATAACAAGGAGCCTAGAACTATAAAGCGAGAATAATTAAATCATAATGTACTGGCATGGAGAAATGGATCAATGGAACAGAGCTGGGGGCCGAGAAACAGATCAGCATATCGTGATAGAAATGTAGTATGTGATAAAGTTTGTATTTTAAATTTGTGGCAAAAGCGGACAAAGACGATTATTAAATAAATGACGGTGGGAAAAGGAACAAGTGGTTATCCACTTGGGGCCCTACCTCATGCACAGACAAGAATAAATTTTGAGTGAATTAAATACATGAATTATATATAACATAAATTGGAAAAAACCTTCCTTAACATCAAAAATCTATGATGAAAAGGACTGAAAGATTTGACAATATAAATGTCCAAGTTCTATAGAAGAAATGACTTATGAAGTTAATAGACTTCATAATTCCATTTACATAAAGTACAAAAACAGGCAAAACCAATCTACGTTGTTCGAAGGCAGAAGAGTAATTACCTTGATTGGGAGAGAGGGTGAGGAAAGAGCACTAGTAATTGGAAAGAAATACGGGGGTAAGAGAACTTTGGGGTCCTGGTATTGTTGTGTTTCTTGATCTGGATGCTGATTACAGGAGGATGGTTCAGAGGGGATACACATATGACACGGATACTTTTCTGTGGTAAATTTAGGGTTGGGAGTAGCATGGAGGAATAATGACAGAAGAGAATAGAGGAGATCAAGATGGAATCCTGTTTTTGGTTTTAAATTAATCTGTATTTTATATGTTCCACCAAGAAGCACGTATTATTTGCATAATTTTAAAAAGTGAAAAATGAAAAAAGCCCACATATATGACACATAACATTCAAGACTTACGATTTAAGTACAATCGAGACCATTCTGTAGGGCATACTCTACCTGTGAATCTAATATGTTGGAAATGTCCTGTGCACCAACATTTACTTCATCCAACTGCAAGCAAAACAGGTTTCTGGCAACCTGGACAAAATCTAAAATGGAACACATTTTGTTCAGGAAGAACATAGCATTTAACCTCATCTAAATAAATCTCATCTTTTTCTACATGAAGTTGAAGCTATGTGTGATGACTAATACTTAAAATTTAACTTCTTTAAACAAATTACCTTAAAATAGTATTAACTCAAGTGACAGAGAAACAGAAGTTCAAATAAAAAAATGAAGAGACAGTACACCTGAAACTAATATTGTATGATAGCTATATTTTAATAAAAATCTTTTAAAAAATAAAGAGAGAAACTGCTGAAATTAATAAATCAGTTAAGATAATAACAAAGCAAATACACATCACAGGCACAGCTATTTCTCCAAAATTTTAATTATGAGTAGAACTTCTTCTGAAACATATGACAATATTATGATTTATAGAGTTTCTAGCTGGAAGAACTTGAGGTTTAATAACAATAATAATAGCAGCAGCTCATGTTTATGAAAAGCCTCTATATGCTAGGCACAGTGCTTTGCAATTTCATCCTCAGAGTTTTCTGAGGGAGGTCCTTTTATCCTCTCCAGTTTTTACTCTGGGGCTAAACTTCCCAAAGCCACTTGGCAAATAGGTAGCAGAAAAGGATTCCATTTAAGGTCTGACTCAAAGGCATATCTTCTTGACTGTTCTATAACTGCTTGATGCAGTCCCAGCAAACTATAAGCATCTCTGGACATGGAGGGTGACCTAGTCATCTATCCTCAAATGTTTTGATTTTGGCTATTACAGTTTTAATTTCCAAGGATTGTTTTAATGTTCTCTGATTGTTTCTATTTTACAATATCCTACTCTTATTTCATGGATGCCGTATCTTTGCTTATCTTTTTAAAGATGTTAATTATGGTTTATCTGAACTTCTCTTTTGCTCCTTCAATATTTCCCTTTCTCTGAGTTCCTTTTTTTAAATTTTATTTTGGGGCTCGATATTTTATGTTAGGGGATGTCGCCAAATGTCAGCTGACCCTTGGCCATGAGTTCACATTTAAGGAGAATTAGGCACCAAAATGCCGATTGGAAATTTTGTGTGCATAACTTGCCTTGTCAGCTGGTGGGTTTCACCACTGAGCAAATATTTTTGTTCAGCTTCTTCAGAGAGAATTTTACAATCTCTTGTAAATATGGCTGCATATTTCACTGAGCAATCTGGGTGTGTGCTGTGAGTGATAACGCACCATATACTCCCCGAAATCCCTGGGCTGCTGGCAACTACAGGTCCAAACCTCCCTGGCTTAATTTCTCGAGAGAATATACTTATTTTCCTCTGCTGGTGTAAGACAGTGGTAGTTGCTGGATTGGTTGGGAGGGGGCAGGGAACAGCATATATAATTGCTCCTTATGCAGATTTCTAACAACCTTGTTATAAATGCCCTGCCTTCACCTAGCCTTCAGAAGTACCTGAAGCTTTGATTTTCTAAGACTTTTCAGGGACAAATTAGCTTAGTCTCCATTGTGGTTCCCTTATCTCTTCAGACATGTAGGCTTTACCTGCCTCTGATCACTGATTCATTTACTTTCCACATCTTCTTTCTGTCCTCGTATACTGTCGTTTCATAATAGCATACATGCAATTCTGTTTCTTGTTATCCTTATCATTTTGAGATGATTTTCAAGAGGAGAAGGGAGCAAATACATCTTTTTTTCATCACTTCAAAACCAAGAAGTGAGTTTCTTTTTTTTAGCGATACAGATGCTTTTTAAAATGATACAATGTTGTGTCTACTGCATAAGGAAAAAAATTTAAATACCTAATGCTGTCAAGGATACAAAAAAATGTAACGTACAAATGAGTGGCAGAACAAATACATGTGTAAAATGTTTCTGGAAAACAACTTATCAGAAGCTGTTTTCATATCAAAAGTCTAAACTACTTGTAGAGATTTATTCTAAAAAAAAGAAGAAAAAAAGCTATGATATAAAAGATAGTATTATTTACAATGTCAGTTACTGAGAAAACATCAAATTCCCAATAGTGGGAAGGCTTAATGTTATAATAACATCAACTAAGTATGTCAACATTATGACACTCTTAATAAGAATAATTATACAGCATCATAAAAATATTTACCTTATCATATTAGCTGAAAAAGAGATTCCAGTTTTACTGTAGAACTAGGACTTCCATATTTTGTAACTTTTTTTTGTTATTTACTAAAGCAATGTTTATGAAGTAGGTAAAAACTAAAAAAGAGTATGATAGAATGATATTTTAGAGCTGAAATATTCTAAGAAAGTTCTCTTTTCTGCTGACCAGTAATTCTAGCTGAGTTTTCAGAGTACCAACCAAGGAACTTGAAATAGATGTGGTCTTATTTTTCTCTCTCTCCTTCTAAAGAAGAGGTACTCTTAATGAAAATGGGTCACAATAACTCTTCAACCGAGTTTCTGGGATGACACAACACAACAAACCTAATATTACCTCCAAAAGACACTGTCCCCTTTGGGTCTACTTGCACTTGCTGTCTCAGGGCTTGGTGTTGTTCCTTTGTGGGCTGAATACCAAGGTAATTTAGAGCCTGGAAGGAAAAGGACACATGTGAAGCAATTTTTCAAATCTTCAAAGAATAAAACTTTTCTTTACATAAAACTTTTCTTCACAACTTTATTTTACAACCCAGTGAAAAGAATCAATATCAGGAACAGTAACCAGAATTAGATGCCCAAAGAAAGTCTGCTATTTATGGATTAATTTTCTGTAAAATATTAGCTTCTTGCTTCTTCCACTATCTCAGTTTTTTTTTTTTTTTTTTCCCCCAAGGCTAGCACTTCGGCTGATCCTAAATTTATAAGCATAGGCCTAGAACCAAAAATCAACCTTTTTCTTAGTTTAAAATATGTGATATGAAAGAAGAAAAATAGCAAGGAAATCTTACTTAATCCAATTGAACAGTAATTTCTATAAATAATATTCTAAAGTACGGATATTCTGTTAGTATCTTGCACTTGAGACCCAAACTAAAGTTGATAGAAATTCAATTAAATACAAAATATTCTAGTTTTTAGGTTGTTTATGACTAGGTTTACTAAAACTTTCTCTGAAAACTAAAAAGCTTTCTCTGGAAAAGTTCTTTCTACCTTCTCTTTTAAGCACCCAGAGCTGATTGAAAATTCAGAGACTGCTAGTTGAACTCCAATGTCCATTCTGTCTTTGTTCTTTAGCAACAGAACCATAATTTTTAGCTACAAATAATGTCACCCAGCTAAAAGGTACTTCCTAGCCCCCTCTGCAGTTTCATGTGACTATGAACTGGCCAAGAAGATATAAGGCAAAGTACTGTAAGGAACTTGCGGGAAGTCTTTCAAAAGTAGGGGTCAGTACTTCTTGTCGGTACTTCCTTGTCTCTTTGGGATTAATTAAAAGGAAAACAAAAGAAATAGAGAAAGATAAAAGGAAGAAAGGGAGGGAGGAAGGTTGGTTGGTTGCTGGAACTCAAGTAGACATCCTGGTTCATGAGCTACCTCAATAAACATGGTGGAGTAGACAACTAGTTGGGGTACTGTAGAATCTCCATGCCAGTAAGATTAGCTTCTTTTAGACTTCTTTATGGTGTGAGAGAAATAATGGAAACCACTGTTATTTTAGGTTCACCAGTTAGCAAAACCTAATCTTGACTAACGCATAGGGCCTGACTGGATACCCTACTATTGGATTCTGGCAAGAACATATTCTGTATCAATCATATCAAAATTTAAAACACAGGTAAAATTTAATACTGGTAATTGTCCTTTATAAATTTCTTTTTCCATTGGAATCTGTTCAGTCATTCATCATTTCATTTACCAAATATGTATCTAGTGCTTGCTATTTGTCAAAGGGACACACAAAAAAGATAGAGCTGCTACTACGGTCTCTAGGGTGTGAATAGCATGTAAACAAATGTCATTAGTGCAATGTGTAATTTAATAGATGTATGTACAGGATACACTATAGCAGAAACAAACTGGCTAATGTATAGGTGGCTGAGCACAGTGAGAGGAGACAGGAGGAAGGGATAACATCAGGAGAGATTCCTTCAAAAGTGATTCTAGAGCTTAGTCTAGCATCATCTGCCTACCGTGTCTACAAGGTCATAAAAATTTGCCTTGCATAACATGGAATAATAATTCTCAACTTTAGGTTTCTCAGTACTTGCTCTCATCAAATACTCATTAATATTTGTTTGAAATAGATGAGGCCAGTAGAAGTAAGAAGGAGGGGGGTAAGAGTCAGAAGCTTATGTTGTTTATACGGGGAAATGCTATGTCCGGTGCACCAATTATTAGAGGGACCAGTCAGTTGCCGAAGCCTCCGATTATAATTGGTATTAGTATAAAGAAGATTATTACAAATGCACGGGCGGTGACGATTACGTTATAGAGCTGGTCATCTTATTTATTTTATTTTATTTTAAATAAACATTGTAGACTTAGTTGAAAGCTTTCTCCATTGTTCCTCAGCAGGAACCACCATCCTAAGATTGTTGTGTCTTTCCTGCCCATGATTTGATGCCATTACTACATGCATCCCCTAATAATAGGTACTCTTATCATTTAAAATTTTACATGAATAGTATAGGACAAAAGCATCTTACAAATTATTTTTATTTTTACTTCAATGTTGTTACACAATTGCTCAATATTGTTATCTGAAAAACTAGTTCAATTATTTTAACTTGAAATGGTATCTAACTGTGTGAATGTATTATAATTTATTTCCCATTCCCTGATTGATGGCCTTTTATAATTACTCCAATTCACTTTTCTAGGAGCTGGAGAAATAGAAGTGAAAATTTGGCAACACCTCAAGTTAAAGTTGAAGGTAATCAAACTCTTTGACCTCACGATATTTCAGTAATTATTTTTTTAAAAGCATATAAGTGATAAATTCAAAATTTAGAATACAGTTACTTCTTGTGCAGAGGGGAGTTACATATGATCAAGAAGAAACAGGCAATGTCAAAAGTTCTCATTCTCAGTTGGGTGGTGGGTACATATGTGTTTATTATTCATTAAATTGTATAAGTATAATATAATCATTCTTGAGTATGATTGATATTTCCATATAAAGATATAAACACAATTTTATAAAAGTAATGCAAATAAGACATCTATCACAGAACATATCCAATACATGGTGATTCTTGCTATATTAAGTAATAATATAGTTGCAAAATGTGATTAACAATAGTGTAAATTGATCTAGAGCTAAACTTCATGATAGGTGAAAGTTTTGTTGAATTTAAAATTTACTCTAGATGAATACGCATGCAGTTAGGCAAGCTCATGAATTTAAATTGGAAGCAATTTATTTTTGATCAAAAAGTAGGTTCTAATAATTTCTTGAATAATGTCATCTTTTAGCCTTAAAAAATGCAAATTTATTACTTGGACAAATAACTGTCCTTAACTTTTTCTGATGTCTGAATGACGAATTAAAAAAAAAAAATGTCACTTTGGTATGATATTAGTCACATACTTCTCAACCTAATAACAAAGAACATCTCATTAAGTATAGTCAGACATTGGGTACGCCATTGCTCACTATAGCTTTTCAAATGTTACAGAAATGGCAAAGTAAAGTGAATACCAGCGAAAAGGCATCTGTATCCCAAAGCGTCTTTCTCAGGTACAAAAATACAGATAGTATTCAGAGGTGCAATAATTCGTCGTCTTCAAGCCAAATAATAAATTGTATCTCTATTTGCTATGTTTACCACACCTACATAAAAGTTTAACTATAGGATCAAATGAGACATGGTACTTATAAAAATACTTTGAAAAAAATATATCACTACAGGTAACTATGGTGAAATTATTTAAAAATACATAAAAATCATTTTTAGAGTATTCATGGAAAGAGGAAAACCATTTTTTTCAGACAAGGAATTAACAAATAAAGAAAGCTCTACTAATACAGTCACTAAAAATACTTTTAATAAAAGCAGGGAAGCTGAATTCACACAGAATGTGGGCTTCTTTTGTTGTAAAACTGCTAATTTCTCTACAAAAATAATAAATTTGCTTAGGCTAAAAGGAAAACCAAAACTGGAATTCTGATCCAATAGTTAAGCAACTCATACAACTCAGAATCAATACAAATTTAGATGCTTTTCATATCTCTAAGAAAATTAATCAGGTTAAAAACAAATATATCATCACTAGGAAAATTTAAACCAAGTAAAAGAACAAAGGCTGCCAGTTAGTCATTAGCTGGATAATTTTCTCCTTATCTAGACCAATGGTTAGCATTAAATCCTGAATGTTCAGAAATGTTTATTAAAGCAGTATCATTAAAAAACAATAGCTATTCATTTTTAGATATGGATAGATGTGCTTTTCAACCTTAAACATTCTATTTTTTTTTGCAAATGTAAACCTTGCCATTAGCCAGAACTTACATTTTAGTCACAAATACTAAAAAGAGAGTACAAGTTAGCAAAAAATACTCAGGATTCTGAAAATATAAAGAAGACATCTCCAGTATTTAATTAATCGGAAAGTTTAACTGAGCAAAAACCAGGTGTTTAAACAGTGGTAGGTACACAGGGTATTGTTGTGAAGAAGCTTCATCTCGTTGATAAAATGAAAAATTAGAGGGAACTACAAAGTGATTTACAGATGTGGAAAAAAAATGCAATACTGACCCTAACTGTAATAGCAAAATCTGGATGAAGAAGTTGGAATTGAGTCAGAAATTGAACAATGGGTAAAATTTGAATTGGCAATGAAAAGGGTACTGTTACAGAATCATGCAAAGGTATGAATATGGGAATAAATACAATGTGTATTTATTCTAGCTATGCATTTTAGCACTCTTCCAAAAATGTAAAAAATTATTATCCACAAAATCTGACAGGAAAATAGAGGCTGTAGACCTTCAGCACTATATCCATTTTTATACTAAAAAAAAAAAAAAAAAAAGACAGTACATTTTTGCTGTCAGCTCCCAGGTAACCTGACAAGAACAAGTTTCAAAATGTTTTTCTACTTTTAATTTTTCTTTTTTAATCATCTTAAATTTCTTTCATATAGAAGCTCTCTCCCTAGGACAATTTTTTTTTGGTGCCTAGTACATTGCGACCATCTTCTTTATAGTCTGACTATTTTGTTCTTTAGGATTTAGTTTCCCTTTACTTTTTAAAAAATTGAACAATGCAGTATTACTTCCTTGCACTTATTGCTATTACATATGAAGTCTACTACACTTTGTCATAATGTATTCCACGTTTCCTTTGATTCTATGTTGTAAAATATCACCTTTGTCTTATTCCTACACAGGAGGAAAGACCAATTTGAATGTCAATTTAGTTACAAAGGTTTTACTTCTTCTATTTTGTCCTACTGAACAAACAACAACAGCTGCCCAACTCAAACATGAATAAATTTAAATCCAAACTGCCATTCATTCGATTGCAAATAAATAACTTAAAGAAACGAATGGCTCCAGTCCTTTATCTTCTCCAAGAATGAGAATACTTCCTTGCTGTCGTTTTATGGAAGAAAAATGGAAATTTAAAGTATTTACCATTTCCAGTTTCTCTGCCTTAAGGCGAACGGAGGGATTTAGAGAAATCTTCTTTCCTTGTGGTCCGTAATTATCAGTCGAGGCAGGGGCAACAGCTAAGAGACAACAGGGTGCACATTAATTGGGAATTTAATTGGAATAGAACTTTTCATTTGACAGGATGTGTTCTGGGCTCCTGCTGTTCAAAAAATAATTCTGGCTAATCAGTTGGCAGCTCTCACTTTTGTTTTCATGATTTTTTTTCTTTAAATCTAAAATGTATCATACTCACCAGCTTCACTTGAGCCCTAAGATATGATCTAAAAAAGAGTGGCCAATCATGCATTAAGTCCCACAGAAATAGTAATTTAAAAGACAAACATACATCCTACCACTGCCCTGTCATTACAATGCCTTACTAATTGTACAAAGTCATGTTTTCTTCCAAAATAAGTAAAATCATATGAGAAATTCAAAAAGATCATGCTATTTCTTTGGCTGGCAAAAGTGGCTTTGTTACGGCAGTTCTGGAAGTACTACAGAAAAACTCTAAAAATGCAAATTGCTTCAAGGTTACACATGAAGTATAATATAGACTCAGAACTTCTTAAAGTAAAAGTCCTATTTCTTATTTTACAGAAGGGTTCTATTTCAAGTAGCATAAATGCTACTTGAAGAGCATTGAGAGAGTTGAGTTTTACACACCTCTCACCCATTCTTTTAACACCTTCTCGATCTATTCTAATTGTTTAGATGAGCCCTTGTCCTTGTTACATGAGTAAGAAACCAGGTGCCTCCTGGGACCAGAAGTTGAAAAAAATTATTTGTTTTAATATGCCAAAGTTTGGAAAATAAATTCCTGTAATTCATGTCAATCCTTATATCTAAATTGTCAGTATTCTAAATACACTTTTAAATGATATTTTACTAGTTCTACATAGAAATAAGAGGAAGAGAAAAAACTTTTTAAAATGTCACATCTTTATGCAGTGTTTTAATTTTTTTTTAATTTCTCAGAGCATCTGTCTCTAAGTACAAAATGATTTGCATTCTCTTTCTTAAGAACATAAGAAGCACACATGAAAATAAATAGTCTTCCTCTAAACCTTTAACACATCCTTAACAGTCTATGTAAAATCTTGAATATAGCTTATACGTGTCAAGATCATAAAAAAAAAAGGGCTACTGACTTTTAGCTTCAAATGGAATCAAATGCAGAGAAAGACTGATTTTAGTATAAAAGAATTTTCACAATTCTGATAAAAACAAACTTTCCTTTGTTACTGTTATACCTAATTGTTGGCCGTGGGATAAAAAATACCATCTGTATATTTTTTTCTCCTAATGTGACCGCAGAACGAGCTTAAAGCAGTCCTATCCTGTTTCTAACAAGATACTGAATTGCTCTTCAGTGACAACAGACCGAAAGCAGGTGCAGAAGAGGGACCTTTGACCTCTAGGTGCATCCAGAACCAAAGTCTCATCCCTCCATCACGGAAACAAAGGACCGGAACTTGAACACCTGAACCCTTTCAGAACTGAACTGTCTGTTGTACAGGAAGATCCAGTGCTGACACCCCTTACCATACAAGCAATTTCCAAAGCTCCAATCAAAATCTCTAATAGTGCTTCCACATACCAGCCTGCTCCCCTCAACCCCAACCTTCAATCCTTGCCGTTAAAAACCCTTGATTAAAAGCTATCGGGGAGTTTCGGTTTTAATCAATACCTAGTTTTCCGTTCTCCTTGCACGGCACCCTGCAATAAACAGGGTTTAATAAAACAGTTTTAATTTCTCCATTGCAAACCGTGACGTTTGGTGTTTGGCTTTGCTGTGCATCAGGCTGGCAGACCCTCATGCGGTTTGGTTCAGTTTGGTTCGGTAACATTAAGAGAAACTCTGTGCCAAAACTGAAGTGTGGCATAAAAGATGAGCATGGAGTTGAGAGGTATGAAAGATCAAACAGCAGGTAAGTCAAACTTTATTATTCATCTTTAAGGTTTGGACTTGTGAGGCTAGACAATGACTTTCAACTTGGTGCCTGACCTACAAGGAAAGCACACTAACACGAGGTGGACCCAAGCTACCCTAATTATGGTTTCAGACTAAGACTAACCCGGGGCGTGAATTACTCAGGTCAAGTGTACGTGTGTGGAAGGGTGGGAGAGGGGTAAGCGGGAGAGAGGGAGGCCCAGTGACACACACATCATCTACACACACTACAGCATGCGTTCTCACTTCTGTTTTCCTATACCTAAGCTTAAAATTTTGCTGTGTAACAGTGGAAGTAACAGAAGATCAGCTACCATTTATGTTTACTTCTAGCCAGGCAGTGCACTAGGTACTTAACACATATATAAGCTCATTAATCTTTACTATAACCACAATGACACAGGTGCTATCATTCCCACCCCAAAGATGAAGAGACCAAGGTCCCGGAGGGTAAAGAAACTAGCCAGTAGGTGACCATATTAGGGTCCTAATTTCTTGTGACTCCCCAAGCCACTGTTCTTAAATGTGTCAATATCCTTCATAGTCAGTTTTCTCATATGTAAAGTAGGAAAAATAAAACAAATCACCTGACAGGAATTGTAAAGGTAAAATAAAAAATCATAGAAAACTATAAAGTATTGTGACTATTAACAGAGAGAGAGTGTATTTAAATAGGAGATTTAATGTAAAACTATACCAATCCTCCATTTAATAATATGCAATCACGGCTTTAACAAAATCGCACATTCTTTCAGCCAACCTTCCCCTAAACCTTTACTTTTGAGCCAGAACCTTAGGTAGATCTGTCCATAAATCCAACATGCTTTGGTAACTCCCAGTACTGGAGCTTGACCTGAAAAGCTCCTCATCACAGCTTTCCTTGTTTGCCTGTGGCATCTCTCAATTCCAGCCTAAGCTCCGTATTTGCTCCTCTCTGAGGGAGTGAGACTTTTCAAAGTATGGCTTATTATTCTCTTAGATCTCCTCTTCCTATTTGAAGAAAGGGAATGTTTTATAAGGGAAAGATCAATACCATTTGGTTAAACCCATGAATCTTCCCTGGACATTTTTCCCTTGTCACTACTTTGTTTCAATTATAAAAACCTTACTGTGGGCTTGTGTTATTCTAAAGTTAATAGTATTTCTTCATGCAATGATTTTTTACTGATTTCCTTAGTAATGTCTTTAGCATGAGTTTAGCTCACTTACAAGCTCATGCGTTATTCACCTTATGGCAACAGTAAACAACTCTGGACTCTAAAATAAGAAATGTATGCATGTAATAGAATAGTTTAAAAAACATATTTAAGTATTATGTGGATTTTAAAAATTCTAACCAGTTTTACATTTTGGAATGATTCTGAGATGGAAACTGGGGTAGACTCACCTCATTTAGTTTATTTTTGTTGAGGTTAACATTAAGACACATTTGTATTTTTTGAATAAATACCAACTGTCTGAAGGAGGCTAGATGTCATGGTTAAGGATCTAATTTGGAAACAATCTATAATTAACTACTGATAACAGACACATCATAATGTATATAAGTTACTTAGAGATAATTTAGAGAGTTGACTTTGCTTTTTTGTCCTTCAGAAACATCAGGCGTACTACATTTATGTGGAAGTAAGAAAACGGGACTAAGTCAATACTATTTCTACCCTAGAAAAATGTTCTGATTTAATGGGATTTTAATATTTACTTTACATATAGCTTACTTACTTAAATATATTCTTCATTAAATTCTTTTTCTATTAGACAATCTAGCATCGTTTCTTATAGTCACTGATGTAAATTTACCTTGGTGTTTTCATTCCTCCAGGATCCCTCTGCTCTATTCAGATCTGCCTCCTAGGGTCACCTGACATCTCGCGCATCCTTATTTCTTTGCTATTGCTTATGGTACTTCCTTCACTTAGATGATCTCCTACCCTCATTTCTCAATTGATGTTTACCACCTCCCTCAAGATTTGGATGATACCTGGCTTCTGCTGAGAAATTCTGCATATTGTGACAAATCCTTTAATATGTACTAGCTTTTGGGGTAAGGGGAGGATGCAACAGTGAATTAAAGGATGAAAGCTTTCAGTTCTGCTCTGAAAACATGCCTGTGGGAATATTATCTGAGCTACAGTCTAGTCTGCAGGTTCTGTAATAATAAAAATAACAGCAAATACACTGTGTACCAACGACAGGCTAAGCGCTTGACATGCATGATCTTAATACTCATAACAATCCCATGAGGCAACTATTTCACAGTAACATACCGAAAAAGTTGGGAGCAAAAATTTGAACCTCTGAGTTCCCATTCGGAGCCTGGTGATTACCATGCCTTCCCTACACTGCTCATGCCATTTACTACTTTCTTCTTAGTCTGCTTTGTTCATGGCTTTACTATTTTTCAAATGTGCAACTCATCCACAAGAGAGTATGCGCCTTAGAGTACAAAAACCACCCACACCTTGCTAGTTAACACAGAATATGGCAAATAGTAGTTATTCGATAAAATGAACCACACACACGCACACACGCACACACACACACACATACATTTCTTTTTCTTATCTGAATGAAGGTTTTTTTTTAACCCCATGGTTTATTTCACAGTATACTATTTAATACCTCACAGAAAATATCCTAATTCCTTAATAATTCCTACTGAACTATGTTTTCTACACATATGGCATACACAGTAAATGCTTCCTGAATAAATAAAAGGCTAACAGAGGCACTGAATAGTTCCATTACTTTCAGAATTGAAAACATGTTGCATAAATGTCTCCTGCACCATTGCTTGCTTCTTTCATTTGTCTTTTTTTCTTACGTGGGTTCCCAGTATAAAATAAAAATATTATCAAGAGAATGGAAATTAATTTTGTAAAGGAAACAAAGCTAATAAAGTTTCTACAAGTCAACAAATCCCACTAAGTAAAAAGGTGTATTATACGAGTATATGGCTAAAGATTGCTACTACCCCATTAGCAAATACTGCTCCAAATCATAGGAAACTACCACGGAATCTAGTGTAAATTCCTGTTAAGTATGGTAGTTATGTGCTATTGTTTGAATGTTTGTGTCCCTGCAAAATTCATATGTTGAAATGATGATGGTATTAGATGCACCTTTGGGAGGTGCTTAGGTCATGAGGGTGGATGGAGTCCTCTTGAATAGGGTTAGTGCCCTTTTTATAAAAGAGACCCCACAGCATTCACTAGCCCCTTCCACCATGTGAAGACACGATGAAAAGTCTGTAACCGGAAAAAGGCTCTCACCCGGACCAGGCTGGCACCATGACCCCGGACTTCCAGCCTCCAGAACCGAGATAAATAAATATTTGTTGTTTATAAGCTATCCAGTCTGTGGTATTCTGTTATAGTAGCCCAAACGGACTAAGACATTATGTCATTTATACTACCTTTTCTTTATTTTGCAATTCTGATCTAGATAATGCTATTAAAAATTGAAATACATCAGTAATAACTTGAATTATAATTTAGACATACGTAGTTAACTTTTCCTTTCTATTAGTACTGGTTTTTTTATTTCTATTAACTTTTGGAGATAATTTAAGGGGAGGGATATTTTTCATATTTGAGCCAATATAAACTTTAAAACTTGATAAAAATCCCTTTTTTATGGGTTGCTTACATAATCCTTTATTGTTTTAAATAATCAGGAAATCATTTTCATGGTAATTAAAAACCAATAATATTGAATTCACAATACTGATAGTCTTCTAATTTATAGCTATATAATCTCTTCCAAAAAAGACCAAAACATGTTTCTTTTTTTAAAGTATGCTCCCTTCTATAATTTGTCTGACAGGTGCATTTAATATATCTCACCAGTATTTCACTAAAAGGGCAAGGCAACCTAATCTTGATTTATAAAAGAATTTTCATTACTTGGTTTCAACAGTTCATTGATTATTACAGTTTCATAGACAGTGTGATGATAATGTATCTTTGAAAATTTCAACCCTTTGTTCAGGAAAATTTCCAATAAAAGTCATAATCTAACAGGGACCACTGCACAATACATTCATTTTGCTCTTTTATTCATTGATGGAAAAATGGCATAATACATCCTCCTTTAAAGTCTATTAAGTCACATTAGGTTCTCCTCATTGAGAAAGTAATTGAAAAAAATAACAGGAAAGAGGAATTAAATGTCCATTTACCTAAATTAGACATATCCGTAGGGCTGTTGTCTGAAGAAGTAATTGGAGTCTGTTCTGTTTTCTTGTATCCAGTTTTTAACTATGAAAGAAAATGAGGAACATGAAATGTCATTTTCTAAAGTAGGTCAAAGACCAGACTAGAAGCTCATGTTATCATAAAAAGAATGGTTAAAGTGATTAAAGCCATAGTCCAAAAAATATAAAACCTCTAAAATTTTGGTATATTCATCTTCAAACAAAGCAATTCTGAATTAAAGGTAACAACTGCTTTCAGCTCTATCATTGAAGGACAACAAAACATAAGGCCATGTACCTTGTGTTTGAAAAGGTATTATAACCCCAAATGAAAAAGTATAAGCGGCTGACAGAAAATTTCATACTCTGTATCTGATTAGCATGTTCCTGAAACTCAAGTTATCTTTGATGAATTTTATTCCACTGACTGGAAGCCTACCTGAGTCTCCTGTTTTACTTTATAGCTATCACAGATTTAAAGAATGTATGTCATATTCCCTAACTTTGATTTGTTAGGATACTATAGCAATTAGTTATTAATTGTATTTTATTTTGATGTAGAAACTCCCCCTTTTGTGTGAATTTACGAGGGTGAACTAGATTCTAGCATACACGTGTGAGGGAACAATATCCACCTACACTGGATGGTTAAGATTAGCCTCACTGTGTAGGAAAAAAGCTAAGGAACACAAAGGAAGACTGCCTGTTTTCAGTCAAGCAGAAAACAGAAATAATAATGAATTAGACCATATTAAAGACTGTCTGAAAATAAATATGACATTCCTAACATAGTTTTGAGTGACAGGTTAGGCATATCTTCGTGATGCCATTCCTGATCATGATTTTCTGTGCAAAGGACACACTGACTTAAAAAATAATATTTACTGATAGCACAGCATAAAAATCTTAACAGAAAAAAAGGAAAAAGATCTTTCAAGGAAGTATCAGTTTATTAATAAACTGCATTACCAAATTATAATTCTATATGTACAAATATATAAACATATAGGGGATTTGTGGGCTGCATAAATAAACAGAAATATAAGATTACCTCATTTATCTTAAAAGAAGGTGAAATGGCATCTGTAGTTTTGGGAGTGGATGAGATCTTTGGAATTAGCATTTCAGAAGAAGAAAGAAGACTAAATGTTGAGGCTTGAGGTTCATATTTTCCTGAAGTTTGTAAAAGGGATGTGCATGATGGATTTTCTGGATGACTGCCATCATATTTTTGTCTTATGAATGCTATCTCCCAAGCAGATTCTGACCTAGCATTAAAAAAGAAATCACTTTATAGATATAGTACAATTGAATTCTAAGATAACGTTTAACATATTATTAAAAAAAATACTTCTTTTAGGGTCTAAAGTATTTAGGACATTTTAAATTATTAATTTAATGAGACATGCTAAATGACTCATTTTATCTTATGATAGGATAGTTACCTCAATTTGGCTCTGGTAATTATGCTTTTTGCTTCTTCAAAAGATACTCCAATCATAGATTCCTTGTTTATTGAGACAAGTTGATCTCCTGGTTTCAAACGTCCATCCTAACAAAAACAGTAACATTTATAAAGAAACTAGTCAGGGTGTTTTAAAAAATTAATTGGCGCAATTAAAGCAAAGTTTTAATGAAGAATGTCTTAAAGAGTAAAAAGAAAATCTTAGATAAAGAACCTCAATAGTAAAAAGTTTTGATTAAAGGCTGGTTTGCTAATATATGTGACTGAAATGGAATAGTTCACCTATATCCTGAATACAGTTGCACACTAAGGAATCCTTAATACTTGGGAGACATAACCCAGTATACCAAGGAAAGAGATAATGTGTTAAAAGCTTGGTACTAGGATACAGCTATAACTCTGACTCTGTGATAAAGTAGGCCAAATACAAGATTCAGTCACTTTAGTTTCTGAGCATTCCTGCATCTTTCATCCCACCAAACCATTAGGATTTATTCCACAGTAAGAATTTTTGAAAATTCAATCAAGGATCTTAATTATATTGATACTACTCTGAATTCAGCTTATGATCAAACATCTTCTTTACTGGATCTCCCATCCCTCCTGTGACTCAGGCTTAATTGGTTGTGTATATAGCTTTAGTTATATCCTAATAATGACCATTTCTAACTGGCTGCCAGGATTGTCTTTGCTAAGTCCCAGCTCTGCCTGTAACTAAGCAAAGTGAATGAGACAGAGCGTATCAATTACAAGACTTAGTGTATTTATTAGACTAGTTTCTCAGTCTTCATGGTCTTCTCTTAATTCAAACTGGAAAAGAAGAATGTGCTCTCTTCATTTTCAGTTCCTAAGACACTTCTGCATTTATCGTTCACACAAAGACAGAAAGCATTACATAATTAGTGAAGAAGTTTCTATGGTTAAAAAGCTAGATTTTCACCCTGATGGTATTTAAGTAAATTCCACAAATACAAGGGAATATCTTTCTTCAAAATCTTACCTAATAAGATATACCCCTTGGATAACTGATCTTTGATCCAAACTGCCTTATATGTAATAGTGGTGATTTATGGTTACTTTACTACTGAATAATAGTTATTTTTGTTTCTTAAAAACATATTTAGTGTTACCATGCTGAATACTGAGGACATAGGAAAACAAACAAATATGAAATATTAATAAAAAATGTTATGGGAACATGTTATTTCAAATGCTGTGTAAAATATCCGTTCCAATGTCCTTTTGTATGTATCAAACATTATATTATAAACAAGAAAATAAATTTTCCGTCCCCTAACATAGAAAGCTCATGACGTTTGCCCCAACAACATGCTTAATGAGTTGAATTAGATTTTGGTTTAAATGCATAATTACCCTATGACCCTTCTGAATTATAAACATCATAAAAAAATTAAACCAACAGGCCATTTAATTAAAAAATATATGAAATTTGAAAACTAATTTAGATTTTATAAATATGTGATTTAGCAAAGTTAGAGAACACAACACACAGTTGCTACATATATTCACAGATAATTTTTTTTCTCCTTCCATTTGATAAATGTATGGGGGTAAAACACAATAGCAATGCTGGAAAAGACTAGCAATATGGAGAAATCATCTACCATATGGACTGTACATGTTTAGCAAAATGAAAGAGCTGATTTTGTAAGATTTTGTAAACACAGCTCTGTATTGCCTGGGCCCAAATCTTATTACAGAGTTTGGTTACATATGCATTTAAATCAACTATATTCAGACTATACTTAGACACTTACGTACACGAGTTTGCAATGTCATGTGCTAAACTTTAGTTTGAGGACAGTCATTCACTCAAGGTTAAGGTGAAATGGTAACAAACATGAAAAACAACGTTTTTGCTACGGACAAAAAGATAAGGTTAATAAAAGTTAGGGAAGAATAAACAAAATTCTAGTGTGCGTATTTCTGGGAGGGATGGTGGGATGACGGGGAAAGTGCATAGGAAGCCTCAGGGGTATACTTACATTTTCTAATTTGTAAGCCAAGTGGGGAACTCTAAGTGGATTTGTAAGTGTTCATTTTATTGTTATGCTTCATAAGTTAGACATACGTTCCAATATCCTTTTGTATGTATCAAATATTATATTATAAATAAGAAAATAAATTTTCTGTCCCCGAAAATAAAAAGCTCATGACATTTGCCCCAACAACATGCTTAATGAGTTGAATTAGATTTTGGTTTCATATTCCAAAACTGGTATTCAAAGTAAGGGTCAAATAGAGAATTTTTAAATCTAATTTAAAAATACATAAATCAATTAATAGAATCAAATAAATGTCATTATTAAATCCAGCTCTGGAAAATTTGGAATCTGCAAAATAATTCCTCATTGGAACCAGTTTAACAAGGTAGATTACAACTGAAATTTAATGACTATACTACTATTGACTTGTATCCCAAAGCCTGGCAACAATTTAGGGGGAAAAGGGGGGCGGCGGATGAAGAAAGCCCTGCTTCACTGAAGAAAAGCATTTAAAGGTCACTAATAAGGAAAGAAAGGTTCTTTTAGAAATGGGGAGGTATCGATAGTAAATATTAAGTTATTTTGTGTTGATCTAAATGTTCTTGACATTAAC
Source organism: Rhinolophus sinicus (assembly GCF_057876585.1). Classification (NCBI taxonomy): domain Eukaryota; kingdom Metazoa; phylum Chordata; class Mammalia; order Chiroptera; family Rhinolophidae; genus Rhinolophus; species Rhinolophus sinicus. Next base: position 32,463,118 of record NC_142512.1, read on the forward strand.
AGTTTCTTCCTTTTATTAAACTTCCTTGAAAAGAGAAAATTCTACAATGATGACTAAGTCAGATGGCAACTCAACTGTCTTTCATTTGGGCAGGAGCTTTCAGAGGCAGTGGACTGAAGTGAAAAGAGCACGCGGTTTGGCAAATAGACCTGAATTCAAATTTGAACTCTACAACCTGCTAGCTAGATGATCATAAACAATGAGACAGAGAGAGAAGGTGGGGGAGGCGGAGGCGTACAGTCTCCTCCAAGGAACACAGAACTAAATTCTAAATTGTTTGAGCAGCTCCTGTATCTATGTCTCTTATAGAAATCAGTTGGTTGTTAGGGTTGAGGAGAAAAAGGCTGCAGAGAATAGAGGTAGGCAAGAGGGTTTGGGCTGACCTTCTATCTCCCACATTGTCCTCTCACACTGCACAGGTTTAGCAGCACAGAGGAAAAACCTCTCATAAAGGCAATTGAACATGTAGTAAAGTACACTGACACATTAAAGCAGCATTTTCCAGCAGGACAAGAATCAGAGGAGAGAGGAAGAATAATGCCTTCCGACTGTGGCTTCTGGTGTTTATATATTTTTTTCTTTCTAAAAAGTTTTCACAGCAGTGGGTTTTTTTTCTTTTTTTTTCTTTTTTCTTTTTTTTTTTTTCTTCCTAGAATAAAATCTTAGCTAATCATGTGAATTTCTGAACCTGTTTAAAAGCCAGAAACTGCAAACTAAAACAAAGCTATTTCTGTAAAAGTCTGGCATTCAAAACCAGTGAATTCTGCCCCAGCTGGATTAATGTATATGTGAAGATGCTAATTTCTGAGGCCCTTTCCACACTGTCTAGATTCTGATGCAGCAGTTACTGAGCAGCTACACAACATGACAGGCAAGGTGCCAAGCACCTCCACATGGCCAGCCTCAGAGCCTGAATTCTTTCACACTGACATTTATAAAGATGGTGAAATAATAAGATATTCCTGACCACTTAAACACGTCTATGAAAAACTACTAATACTCTACATTTCATGTTATGATTTTCGATGTAGTTTTCTAGATACCATGTTACCTTATTATCAGGAACCATACATACAGCCTGACTCTGATTTATCTAATTCGTTAAATCAGAATAGCCCCTGCAAGCCTTTGGATTTCTTTTCCATATGGTCATCAACTGTCAACGGGAGGTATCCTTCTTTTAATACCAGTTATTTATGTGACTCTAAACGAGTTGTTTAACCTCCATGCGACTCCATTTTCTTAGCGGTAAACAGGGATAAATACCCATCACACAAAGTTCGCGTCATGATTAGATAACACATATAAAACCCTAGCGCACTGTAGGTGCTAAATAAAGGTGAGTTGAATCAGAATCCCAAAACTCCTTACCTTCCCAAACCCAGCAAAACAAACTAGGCACAACCTACGTTTTCTGGGCTCATCATCCACTTTCCCTTTTCACCATTTACATTCTTCCTTCTATTCTCAGAAAATGTTCTTCAAACCTTAATGCTTTTACACATACTAATTTCTGTCTGGAATGACACCACCCACCCTGCCACTTCTCCAGCTGATGAACTCTCACTTAAACTTCACAGCCAAAATCAAACATTATCTCTGCTCTAAGTTTTCCCCAACTCTCTAGATTTACTACATTGTTCCCTTCTCTTTGCTCCAATCGCACCTTTGCTTACCTATAAGACTGCACTTTGTAGTGCCCTTAAATCTTTTTTCCTCCCATTAGAGCATATTAATTCAGCAACTCCCAAACTAGCAGCACCGATTTTTTCAATTGTCCAGAATCATGTCCTTTTCGTGGTTGTTTTCCCCAACATAGTGCCAGGTCCAAATAAGTCCACAACGCATGAATAAGGCCCAGGAAACAGAGGAAAGGTAGCTTTAACAGAAATGATAATGGCAAGGAGGGAAGAGAGTGACGTTGCAAAGTGAACCCTTGGTTGCTACCCCTTTGGCTCCACCCATGGCACTGGTCTCTTTACTGCTGGCCATTCAGAGGCCTTGGTCCTATCCAGCTGAAAAGCCTTGGTCCCAGTTCCAGTGACATGCTCAGCACATTCTGAAAATAGACTTCCTCTGAAAGTTAAATATGCTTCAGTGCAATCCTCTGTGAACAATGACTAACCATCAGTATCTGTATCTTTGTGATCTTTTTGTCTATATCTATGGTTTTTGACCAAAAAAAAAAAAATAATAATAATCCTGAATTTACCAAATCTAAGAGGACACGAAATATAAGGTATACCATTATTTTAAGAATCACTAAGACAAAAAATGCTGCCTATTGCATTATGACTTGATTGTAAGACCCTTCTCAATTTCAAGAGATGAGAGAAAGAGAGGGAGGAAATAATATATCAGGTTTGAAGAAAAGCATATGATTCCTGCCTGCTTTCCTTACATTACTAGGAGAAAAACAAAGAAACAAACAAAAACATTGGAAAATTTCAAAGTCTTAGCCAGAATCTGACACAAAAGGACAGGGAAGAGAGGTACCTTGGTGTGGAGCCCAGATGGTGGCAGTGAGGTCAACAGGCAACAGACCAGTAACACTCAGAAAGATGACAGAACCACTAAGGGATCACTCATTCATTCACTCATAAATATTAATGGAGCAATTAGTATCTGTCAGGCACCAGACTAAGAATTTTATTGTGAATAAAATCAAGTCGAATCTTTGCACTTAGGAAACTGTCTTGTGGTTGAGGCAGGGTAGATAAAATAATCACAGTTATCAGTTTATGATTACACGCTGAGATTGGCGATATGAAGAAGGAAAGGAATGGGATTGAGAAGCACAGGTAGGAATAAAACTCCTGGTGTGTACTGGGAAGCAGGGGAGGGACAGGGAATACATTCCTCAAAAACCACTATCTGAAAAGGAAAAACCACTATCTGTAATAGGAAAGCAGGGGGCAAAGGGGAGCTGTTCTCAGTCAGAGGGAACAGCATATGAAATGAGAAAGAACTGGGGCCCTTTTAGGAACTGAAAGAATGCCACCCTGGAAGCATACAGATGGAAAGCCAGAGAAGTGGAGAGGAAAAGTCACATTACACAGAGCCTTGTAGACTGGGAGGGAAACAGGCATGGTGCATAAGAACGGAAAAAGCTATTGTGAGGTCTAATAAAAACTGATAGTGGTGCAAACCTCGGTGATGGCGGTAGAGATCAAGAAGACTGGGAGGGTTAAGAGATATTTAGAGAGTAAAAAGTCAACAGCATGTGCCAATGAATTGAATATGGGTGTTAAAGGGGAGGTAGTAGTTAGGATGCCACCGTGTTTCCCTGAAAATAAGACCTAGGCGGACCATCAGTTCTAATGCATCTTTTGGAGCAAAAATTAATATAAGACACGGACTTATTTTTATATAAGACACAGTCTTATATAATATAATGTAATATAAGACCAGGTCTTATTTTAATATAATATGAGACCAGGTCTTATATTAATTTTTGCTCCAAATGATGCATTAGAGCTGATGGTCCGGCTAGGTCTTATTTTCGGGTAAACACAATATTAGGTTTTCCAACTTTGTGCAAATAAAAGGTGTCATTCACCAAGACTGGGAACACTGGAAGAGGCCCTGTTTGGGAAGAGATAGGCAGATGAGGGTGTGGTGTGACTATCATAAGTCTTGCTACAGTCAGTTGAGTTTGAGACACCTTTAAAAGATCCAAGTGGAGATATCAGGGAAATGCAAATCAAAACTACAATGAGATACAATCTCACACCTGTTAGAATGCTATCATCAACAAGACAAGTAACAACAAGTGTTGGAGAAGTTCTGGAGAAAAAGGAACCCTCATACACTGCTGGTGGGAATGTAAATTGGTACAGCCACTGTGGAAAACAGTATGGAGCTTCCTCAAAAAATTAAGAATATAATTACCATATATCCCAGCAATCCCTCTTCTGGGTGTCTACCCCCAAAATCTGAAAACATTTATACATAAAGATATGTACCCCAATGCTCAGTGAAACATTATTCATGGTGGCCAACACATGGGGGGAGGGAGTGCAAGACTCATAATACCAGCATGGGCCAGGGAGCTGTGTCCTACACAACTAAACTGAGAAACAACGGCTTCTACCAGAGTGGGGGCGGGGGGGAGAGGAGGCAGGAAGAAGGGGGAAAAAAAGTATTAAATTATTCTTTAAAAGAAAAAAAAAGGAGAACTGACTCTGGGTGGTGAACACACAATGCAATATATAGATGATGTACTATAGAATTGTACACTTGAAACCTATATAATTTACCTTACTAATGTCACCCCAAGGCATTTAATAATAATATAAAAAAAAGAGATCCGAGTGGAAATGTTGATAAGGCAATTGGATACGTGGGCACGAAGCTCAAAGGAGTCCCTAGACCAGAAAAAGGTGTTAGATAGAACGCTGAGGACTACAGACTGATATGGACTGACTGGTGGGGTGAAAAGTATCTTGGAGTTTTCATATTTCCTTAATTCAGTACCTAATCCATTTGTTCTCAACCTGTAGACTGCCTCTAGCTCTTAGAGCTGGGATAATCTTTCCTACTTGAACTGGATAGGTTTTCAAGATATCCCAACATTGAACTCTGAATATATTTTTCAAAGAAATATGATATTTTGGTTACTGAATGAGTATTGTATTTCATATTTGCCAGATGGAAAACATTTGTGTGTGTGTATGTGTGTGTGTGGGGGGGGGCGGGGGTAGAGGCAGGTGACAGCTAAACATAATTAAATATTCCTTCCGAGTCCCAATAATCCCCTAACATATGAAGTTTAGGGAAATAAAAGGAATATAATCTATCTATAAGCTTGAGATTGCCTTATTGTTAGTTCTGAAACAATATAATGTTAAAATTAGAACAAGTTAAAGCACTCATGCTTTTAAAAAATATTAACAGTTGCTCAGCTCAACAACTTAATAAGGATGACCTTATGAGCCTGTTACCTACTCTGTGAATATACCTACTATGTAGAAATTTTGTGCAGATTAGGAATTTATTAACATTCCAACATAGTATTTAGAACAAGGTAAATGCTGTTAACTAAAAATATTTTAAAATCAAATAGCATCCATTTTTTATTTGCAGAATAAATATGCATATAACTCTCCATCATGAAGAAGTATACAAAAATAAATGTAAGCACTGCAAACTCATTTATTCTCGTCTACACATTTCTCTATTTTCGCTGTTTTTTTCTCTTGGACAGGACCAGGAAGAGCCAAAGAACATTAATAACTGTGCTGCCCTCTAGTGGTAAATACAGAATATAGTCCATACAGGGTTTTGCTTTTTAATTCTCTTTCAAACAATGTAAGTCTAAGAAAACAAGAGAAAGTATAATATATATTATGGGTAGAATTTCTTAGTTTGCTATCACTGATAACTGATAAAGAGTCACTCAGCATCACTGCTATCAACTTAATACTTCAATTACAAATATTTTTCAAGCACAAATTTATATTTGTCTAAAAGCAAATTCTTATCACTTTTTAAGTACAGCAATCTATTATTCCATTATATCAAGTGTTGTAGTCTAAGAAATACCTTAGTTATACTGAGCACACACACACACGTCATCTTCAAAACTAAACTAGTACTAAACATTTCAATTCTTATAAGAAAAACTTCATTTTTTGTTTGTTTGAATTTAATTAAATGTAGCACTTACATAAATTCTTATTTGGTTAATAATTTAAATTCAATAGCCCAAAATCTATATCCTTATAATACCCTAAACTTATTATACTAATACTTACAACTCATATACTTGGAAGATACCTTATTATCTCAACAACCTGAAACAATTAAAATCATTTCTATGTTTTTGGAAGTTATTAGTGAAATTGATTTTTTTCCTAACAAAGAAAAAAATACCTCAGTTGAACTGGTAAACTGCTTGCTAAACAAGAGCTTGGAGTGAGAATGCGAGTAAGAGTAGGACTATTTATTCAAGCAAAACAACTAGAATAATAATAAAACAATAATGTGAACAAACTTAATGATAAGAGAATGCTTTCTCATACTATACAGCTTAATATTAATAGAATATTTCATTAAATTCTTTATATCCTATAAAGAATATATTTATATCCTATAAATATATAGGAAATATATCCTATATATTTCCCAAAAGTACTGGAGGCAATTTTCGATCAAAGACATATATAATCATATTAATAAAACAAAAATAGCAAATGAAATCCAAGAGAAAGGAGAATGCAAACGGAGCAACCAGTTTGCTAAGTGGCTGGTACTGTACTTCAAGTTTGGATCTGAGCTTCCCAGCAACCAGAGCAAAAAGGAACTCACGATTTACATAGTTCTTACATTAGAAAGGAGAGCAAGACTTTCTAATTCCTATAAAAGGATATTTTCTGATCTTAATTTTAAGTCTAATTTCTCATACAGATTCTAAGTCTATTCTCATGTAGGCAATACATTAGTGACATAATTAACAAACTCAACAAGAATTATATTAAATTCAGAAATGAGTGAATTTCATCTGCTGAGTGTTTTTATTTATTTTTGGGTGTTTGTTTTGAATTTAGCAGAGGCTAAATGAATGTAGTTCAAGTTTAAGTGATCTAACTTAATCCAAGCTCAGAGCAGTGGATAGCTAACGTGTCTTCAAATATAATTTCTCTCAACGAGATATAGGATATGAGTTGAACAGCATATAATTAAAAATATATAACCTATGAAATCTGTTATTTTCATATTATTTCATATTCATTTGCTAGATTAAAGCTCCTTGAAGGAAAATGTCTATCTTCAAGTTTCTTTGTATCTTTCTGAGAAATGGTCATAGTGGATATTCATCTAGTATTAAACATATATTGATGAAGTAGAAAAACAAACCTCATCACTAGTCATTTTGTTTTTTTGGTGAAGGGCTATTTTTATTTTCATTTTTACCTTATAACAATCTCCTCCAGAAATGATTTCCTGAATATACACAAAGGGACCTTCATTCCGGTTAATCCCTCCTAGGATCTTCAGACCAAGGCCCGTTTCCTTGGTAACCGTAATCATCTGAAAGGCAGGATCCCTAAGATAAAGTAAATTAGCACTCACAAGTTAGCATAGAGATCTGTACCTACTTTTTCTTTAAACTACTTGTTAAATCAACTTCTTAGATTTAGATAACTCAAAATACTCAGGACATACTAGCAACTACATTATAAAAAGTATGGTGATACAAAAGCAATTAAATGGATTTTCTTACCTGTGTTTTTAATTTTCTCTACAAACCATAAAGAAACTACAGCAATAATGCTTATTTCTTTGGAGAACAAAGAAAAATACTTTAAAAATATTATTGAGACATATTTTTAAATTTATTAAAGGTGACTAAAAAGATAAACCTTTAGTTGATTTTTGGACTACATTGACGAATTCCAATACTAAATATTTTAATGAGTTAGGTAAGTGACTTTAAAAGATAGTTTGCAGCGATTTAAAGCAAAATAAATATAACTTCCACTTGAATCTCAAAAAAAAAAGCTTATCCTTTGAATTTAAAAAGAGTATTTTCCTGGTACAAAGAACTTGCTCCAGCTGCAATTTCTGTCAGACATAGGGGAATGCGATTAGAAAGGAAACTGTCAAAATAATTCTGTAAAAGACATTATGTTTCTGAACACTGGTCAGAGCATTGACTTTTACTGGTGAATGAAGTCTGAAATGAGGCTTGGGGCTGCCTGCTTATTTATTATGTACTGGATATGGTGCTACACAATATATACACATTATGCCATTCAATTTAATATTTATAAAAGCACTCCTTTTTTCAAAGGAACCAAAATCTGGGAATGTTAGCTTGGTGGCCTAAAGTTACAAAGCTGGAGAATAGTGAACCCAGTCTGTCTTACTCCAGAGGCAAAATGTGATATGAGATCTGCTTCAGATCTACTGTTGAATATAGGACTTCCAGCTATCTTTAGACATTATCAAAAAACTGAAGCAGGTCTTTAAAAAAGACTTACTTGATATCTTACATATGATTATAGCTTTAAAAAAAAAGCTTTCTTAGTTTCTACCATAGAAATTCTGACTATAGGAAGTCCTCACTTTACATTGTTGATAGGTTCTGTCATTTTAAGCGAAAGGATGCATAAGGAAACCCATTTTCCCATAGGCTAATCGATACAAGAGTTAAGTTCCTATGGCAAGTCATAAATGTTACAATGAAAAAATATTGGATGAAACAATATTATTTGAGGACCTGCTGCAAATCTTTAGGAAAACTCTCATTCAAAAGTTAGATTATTTAAAAAAAAAATAGAATAAAGGAAAAAAAAAAACACACCTTACAAAACTCCCTGTTTTTTAATATTTTGCTTCCTATATAGCACATCACTTAGGGTTGCATTATATTGAATTTAGCTCTAGAGTCGGAAGGCCTATCTGGTTAATATGGCATAGTCAATTAGCTACAAAGACGGCAGAAAGATCTGGGTCCAAAATGTTCTACTGTCACGGATTTCAGAAACTCAACCCGTTTTTGATGGGATATTAGGTTGCAAGAGCACAAGGGAGTGAAGCCTACAAGTGCGAAAGATGAAGGAGAGAACAAAGGTACCTCACTAGGCACCTCCAGTAACCTCTAAATGAGAATTTCCTTCAATGGGGACACACATAATCTCCAGCACATATTATTTCAGTAAAGCATCCCTCTTTTTCTAATCCCAACAGAGTATCTATTGTCAACACAGCCGTGTATTTACTTGCAAAGATCTTATTTTTAAATTCCTGTATTGTTAAGAATTTATATTACTTTTTTGCTATTAAAAATAATTCTGCTGCTCAACTTTAATCATAATAAGAGAATAACAAGTTAAAACTAGGCAAAAGTATTGCTATTCCCCTATCAGATCAACATAAATTTAAAACTTCGATATACTCTGATGACAAGGCTATGGGAAAAGAGGTACTCTTGTACACTGTTGGTGGGAATGCAAAATGGAATGACCCCTAAAAAGGGAATCTGGTAATCTCTAAATTTACCCTCTGATCCAGCAATCCCATGTCTCGGAATCAATCCCAAAGATACTCTGGCAAAAAAACACGAAATGACTTGATACTAGGTTATTCATTTCAGCATAATTTGTAATCACCAAAAACTGCAAACAATTCCAATGTCCATCAATAAAATACTGGCTGAATACACATGGTACAAACACATGATACAATACTGAACAGTTATAACAGGGATGAGAAAGAGCTTTATAAACTGATATGTAGTGATTACCAGGATATAATTTTAAGTTAAAAAAAAAAAAAAGCAAGGTTAAAACAGTATGTACAATATGCTACCGTTTTGTTATGAATATGCCAGCGAGTGGAGCCTGGGAGCTGGAGCCTGGGTGTTTTGGGACATCTTACCTCAGTCATGTGATTTTTAACCATGGGCTTGATTTGCCCTGAGTAGTTAAACAAAACTGTGCTGTCCCAGGTGTGGAGCTCTGTGCGTGGAGCTCTTTGCAAACCACACAGCTGGGCCTGGCTTGTGCCCCTTGGAGACTGGAGTTTTCCAGGAGGAGGCATCAGGGAAAGACACCCTGAGTTTAACTGGCTTGATACCCTTCTCCAGGGAAGAGCTGGTGAACCTGAGTCAAAGGGCTGGTGTACACTTGTTTATTGTGTAAGCAAGAGCAGAACGTCTAATGTACAGTGGAACTTTGTACAGAACAATTCACTTTGAGGAAAAAAAATGTAATTATTATGTGTGTACATGTATATAGACATACATATATAACATGTACACATATATTTATATGAATATGCATTTACTTACGCAAATGAAGCACTTAGAAAAACAAGAATAAAAGTGGTTATCTAAAGGAGGAATGAGGGCACAGAGTCGAGAACAAGACTGAGAGCAAGATTTCTCTGAGTATACTTTATTATATGTATGTTACATACCGCAAAATGGCTAGCAATTCTTCCCATCCTGTCTACATGCCTCCTTCCATTAAAAAGTAAAGTCTATATCTCTACCGCTTGAATTTGGACTTGACCATTTAAATTGCTAATAGTATACCAGCAAATGTGAGGGAAATAGACATTTGAGAAACACTTGTGCTTCTTCCTGGGAACCATTCCACTGCCATATGAAAAAGCCTGAACGAGCCTCCTGGAGGATGACAGACCAGGTCGCAGGAGACCTCAGCCTTCCCAGATGAGGCTCCAGAACATGTGAAGAAGGCCACCCTACATAATTTGCTGCAGACCAGAAGAATTAATCACGAAATCAAGGCAAAGAAAAAAGGTTTGTTTTTTTAAGGCACTTTCGGGTGGTTTGTTACTCGGCAAAAGCTAATCTTATGTTAATTTTGTACTGAAATTATAAAATATTTTAGATATTCAAAAAAAATAGATCAAAATTTTTAAAAGCAATCTGTAAAAATAATTCTAAAAGAGAATGCCGAATTTTTCCTACACAGTGATTTACACTGAAAGGTAATTATTGATCAACTTCTCATTATTGCTCTCCTGCACCACAGGTCATTAGCTGTATAAAATGTTCACCAAGTGTTCATTAATATTTTACATATTTCAAACTATGAGAGTTCAAAACATACTAAATTTAACTTAACAATTACTTTTCAAGTAGACCGGATGATACTACAGCAGATGTATTTTTATTCATGGTTCCACCACAGTAGCCTTGGATTCAACCGCTGTGTAAATGAAGGTCTTGAAGAAATCGATAAATTCTTCTTTTCCTAAGATTGGAGAAGTAGAAAATAAATTGTCATGTCTTAGAACAATCAAATTTGCTTTAAACTTTGCATAAAAACATTTCATACATTTGGCACCTAAATAATATGTGCCTGTGCAGATGTTAGATGCATTTTATATATTGGGCTATGTCATTTTAGTCATTGCTCATAAAATCTGAGAAATGTAAAGATAGTTCTCTAGACGGATAGATGGAGCTATATTATTATCAACACCTATATCTATATAAAATCTGCATTTTCTGGCAGAAATGAAGAATACAGTTTAGTTTTAGGTAACCATTATAGCTTCTACTATTAATAAGCTTAAAAACCACATAATAATAAAAGATTGAGGGAAATGTCTCTTGTGAGCCTAAGGCTAGGTAGTTTATAGTCAGAATGTCTGCAAAATAATTATACAACACACTGTTGAAGAAAACAGGAATTCCTATTGTCTCACCAACTATCTTAAGGGACTCCCTGCAGATCCTATATTACTCTGACTCATATTACTCCACAAGCTTTTTAAATATTTTCCTATGAAAAGAAAAAAATATATTATTTTAATGTGTCTTACAGCTCCACTGTGAAAATTATAGAAAATAGTGGTTTCATTTAATTAAAAAATTGCATTTGAATAGAGATTTGCCACTTCTGCCTAAGAAATATGAATGAAATACAGAAACTTGAAGGTGAAAAGATACTAGGATCCTTTAGCACAACGCTGTTATTAAATAAATGAATATCTAGATTCACAGAGACTGTGTACTTTTCCCGCACAAATGACAGTCCATGGTTGTTTTCCCAGATAGAACTCAGGCTTCAGAGACTAGTGCATGGACCTTGACATCAGATAGACCCGGTTCCAATTCGAGCTGCTAGGGCTTCTCACGCCTGTTTCTTCACAGGCACAATAGGTAGTAGTGATGGTTTTACAAATGGATACACACATGTCACAACTTACTAAAATGCTTCACTTTAAATATGTGCTGTTTGTTATAAACCAATTATACCTTAATAAAGTTAAATTTTTTTAAAAAATCTGATTTTCAGTTAAAAATGCACCTTGACCTTGGCTTGTATCTTCTTACTCTCCAAAGAGTCCACCAACATTAGAGTAAAGGGTTACAAATGGTATAAACTCACAATGTTAATGAATAAATGGAATAATTTAATTCCAGTATTTAATGTTAATTTCACCTGAAATTATTCTGTTTATGTTAATTTCACCTGAAATAAAAGTGGTTCAGTTGGTTAGAGTGCAAGCTCTGAACAACAGGGTTGCTGGTTCGATTCCCACATGGGCCTGTGAGCTGCGCCCTCCACAACTAGATTGCAGACAACGAGCTGCTGGAGGGGCAGCCGGATGGCTCAGTTGGTTAGAGCATGAGCTCTCAACAACAAGGTTGCAGGTTCAATTCCCACATGGGATGGTGGGTTGTGCCCCCTGCAACTAAAGATTGAAAAAATGGTGACTGGACTTGGAGCTGAGCTGCGCCCTCCACAACTAGATTGAAGGACAGTGACTTGGAGCAGATGGGCCCTGGAGAAACACACTGTTCCCCAATATTCCCCAATAAAATTTAAAAAATAAAAATAAATTAATTTTTTAAAAAAAGCACTTTGGAATTCTCCTTGACACTGGTTTTATATATTTGGAAGAGCACTGCAGCAGGAAGAGCACTGGTTTAGAAGCTAGAGTATCCAAGTGTGAGTTCCATTTCCGCTGTCCAGTAGCCACGTGACTTTGATTAGCCATTTAACTCCTCTGTTGCTTGGTTTCTTCATGTGTAGAATGACAAGATCATTCATAAAATGACCTATGAAAGTTCTTTTTTGGCTCTACGAATCAAAAATTCTATTCCAGGTTAACTAAACTACAAGTCCCTGAGTGGTTTTTGAAGGGAGAATTTCCTTTTTTAAGTTTCGTTTTAAAACCTCTAGGATCAGATACCCCGTGAATGGGATTGGGAGTAGTCTGCAGTCAAGTTATCTGGGAGCAATTCGAGGGGTGGGAAAATAGTGAAATTTTATATGAAGGTCATTTCCATAAAGAAGAGGTCACAATGGTGCTGGCTACCCAACAAATAATCTGTTGGGATTCTGTGACCGACAAGCCATAAATAACCTACTATTCACAGATTCACTGAAGCTAATACAATTTGTATACCTTATCACATCAGTGATTCCTCAGATAGCATTAGCTATTTACATAATCCTAGAGTTGTGTAAGAACATGGGCAAAATCAGGAATGACTGACTCTCTTCCGTGGGCTAGGCTTTACTTAATTGATTTTTATTTAAAGTTTCAGGAAATCAAGATACAAAAGATTAGTCAAAGGATGATTTTACTATTTCCTTTATTCTTTACCCAAAGGCAATTTTCCAGCTACTAGTGCATTTTTTTTCTTTCAGGAATCTAAACAGTTCAGGAATGCTGCTCATTTGCCTTTGGGGATGGACGTGTAGCATCTGCCCGTGACACACAGCCCAACCCTGTGGGAAACACCAGAAAAGTACTTCAGAGGAGTCCTGGACGTCTTGAAACACGAGATCCTCATCAGAGCAACAGCTCACAGTTCTCATGCACATATCCGCCAGCCATGGACTCAGTACAATCACGTGCAGTGACTATGCTAAGTGCTTGTGATATTATGCGGAACAAGCCAAGGTGTCTGCTCTAATGGTATTTACATTCTAGTGTCAGGAGAAAAACAGTAAAAAAAAAAAAAAAAGGCAACAGCAAAATGAACTAACTTTCATATACCAGAAGGTGATATGATCAAGTTTGACTGGACAGAGGAGTGCTAATTTAGATTGGGTAATGGTGTTGCAGCCAAGATCCAAATAATAGGTCAGCCAGGAGAAAAACTGAGGGACAAAGTATTTCCGGCTGAGAAAAGGTCTCAAGGCAGCAAAACCAACCTGGGGTGTTTACAGAATAGAAAGAAGTGTGGCTGGCACATGGTGAATGCAGACAAAAATCAGAGATGAAGTTAGAGAAGTAGGAAGGGTCTAGATTACCTAGGGTCTTAAGGGCCATGGTAAGGAGTTTGGAATTTTGCCTGATCTCATTTCATACAACCTGACTATTCTCCGGAGACCTGAATTTGCCTTTTGTCTTATCTCTTAACTTTAACCTCTGCTTATTCCAGATAGGTTGACTGTGCTTAGCTTGAATTATGTCAGAATGTCAATCAGTTCATTTGGGATATAATATGTATTGGGGGCCAGTACAAAATAAAAATGCAAGGCCCCTTTAAAAAATTAATTATTTCAAGATAGTGACAGCAGAGAATTAAACCAAGTATAGAGCCCAACTAAGCCTACTTTTAAGAATAGGGCTTTGTGTAACTTGCACAGGTCATGCACCCTGATCTTGATAAACTTTACTTGACGAATGATCTCTGTTTTCATTTCACCTTATCTGTCAATCATATAAACTTGTCCAAGATCTTTTAGCCCCTGAAACATGTCACTTAAAGGAAGATGCCAGGAAATCAGAAACTCTGATATCAAGACTTACTGAAGCAACTTCAGGCCATTAGTGTGCACTAATTGAATCGGGAAACAGTGATTATCCAGCGTATTCTCAAGCAAACTAGAATTCATTTGTTCTTACTATTTATTCAAATGCATTACTCCTCCTCTTTCAGGTGCAAGGAAACTATTGTAATAAATAGCTACCCAATAAACAGTTGTTCAGTAGTAGCTTTATTAGGCAAACAGACAGTTAAGAAATACAGCTCAGTGACTAACATATTAAGATTTAAGTTGCAATTTCCTTAATTTATATTAACTACTAAAAATGCCAAAAAAGCAATCAGAAACCAAATTTTAAAAATAATACATCTTTATAATCCTTAAGTCTTCACAAAGCCTGAAAACCAATAATCAGATAAGAAAACATGTATGACTATAAAAATGGTTCTTTTTTTCTTTGTCCACCTTTACCCATTTCGCTCAACCCCCACTCCCAAAGTGGCTTGTATGAAAAATAACATATGCAAAACTACTATGCAAAATTAGGCATGATCATAGCTAGCTAGAGAGGGTTCACAAGCATTAATTATTTACTGCTGAAGAATGGCATTACCAATTAAAGGTGCCAAGTCTGAAATTGCCGTCCGGTCCCTGATATTTTAAATTCATATTCAACACCTCTACCTGCAGAACAGGGTTGTACTAACCTGGCCCTGAGGTGTTTTCTTTCCATTCAAGATAGACCCACTGTGTAGCATTAGTTATCATAATGATTTATGCAATATTACAGGTACACTCAGAGTCACAAGAATTGCAGCCAAACCACTTCACTGCTATCAAGATTATTGTACCTTGGAAAAGAGTAGTTTCCTTTGCAATTACAAAATAAAATAAAATAATAGAGTCCAAGACAAAGACACTACGACGGACATAAAAGTACTGCTACCTATTGCTACATGGAAGGGTGGTCTAGAGAAAAAAAATGTTGGAGGGAATGTAGTGTTGCTTTCACTGACACTAACATTTGTGTGAGGGTTGACTCTATGCTGTTAAGAAATTAAAAATACGATAGGTCTTGTCCTGAAAGAGCTGACAAGCTGGTGTAAGAACCATGGGAGATACAGATGAAAACGATTTTCAAACATTCTCATAAAACAATACAAACAAATTTGTAGAATAATAGAATCTTGAGATTGTTGTGCCAGAGTAGAAGAGTCAGAAGGTACTTGGATTTCACTGGCTTTGCAACTTTCTGGCCTTGTGATCACAAGATAATCAATTACTCACTCACCCAAGGTGACCACCATCACTCTCCTGCACTACTGCAATTGCCTACTAACCATTCCCCTTCCATTCTCCACAACATAACCAATATCGGATCATTATCACTTATAAGCTGCAAACTCACCAATAGCTTCCTGTTACTTTAGAATAAAATCCAAATCCTTGGACATGGCTTGAAAGGCTCAGTATGATCGGGCCCCTGTATACCTGCTCTGACCCCATTTCCTACCACTTTCCTTCCTGCTCACCAGGCTCGGAACACACTGGCCTCCCTTTCATTCTTCAGTGGTATCTAGCTCTTTCTTGCCTCCGAGCCTTTGAATGACTTGGGATTGTCACTGTGTAGATAGCTCCTTATCATCATTCAGGACTAGACTCAAATGTCACCTCTTCAGTAAGACTGGACTTTCCTCCTCCTCCTCCTCATTATCAATATCTTCTTCCATTGTCTTCACTGCACAGATTGTTATCTGAAATTCCCTTACGTATCTGTTACTTGATGACCTACTGAGTCCTCAGAAGAAAGTGCACTCATAACAGAAATGATCCTGTTTGCCTTTTTTTATGCTGTAGGTCGAACAGGATCTGACCCACAGTAAAGAGTGAAATAAATAAAATAAATGTTGAATGACTTAAAATCATTTAAAAGTCCTCAGGCCTTTACTTCCCTCTCCCATCAAGTAGCGATAATTATACCTGCTCTGGTCATTACAAAAAGCCTAACGTTTATTAATTTTTCACTATGCCTCAGGCTCTGTGAACATCACCTTACATGTGATAATTAATATTCTCATTTACTATCATGATTCCCATTTTACAAATAAGGTCGTCACGTCTTAGGTCAAATAACTAGACTCAGGACACAAGGTCAAAGTGAGGACCCGAGTATGAATTCAACCTTGACTAACCTCAGAATCTGAGCTCTTAACCACTACTTTCTAGTTCCTAAAAAGATGCTTGTTTCCATTACAGCAACACCGGCCACGCTGTCTGTTCCCCTCAGGTCCTCGTTTGTCCTGTGGGACAAGTGAAGATGAACATCTTCAATCCTTTCTTAAACGATCCTCCTATCCTGGGCTGGTGACTCGCCTCTAAACAAACTTCAGTGTGACAACGTCTCTCCAGCTCCGCAATCGGTGATTTGCACGGGGCAAGTAGATAAGGGGCCTGAGAGCAGTGGAAATCGCTTCCCAGGGGCTGAGGAAATGCACACGTGAGTGTTCCACTGGGCTGTGGTTAACACAGGAAGGTTTCCTGGGACAAGTGACCCTGGAGCCCAGGTCCAGGGCAGGAAGTTAACAGGCCAGCGGTCCGAGTCCCCCAGGGAAAAGGACCGCGGGATAGCGGCCGCTAGGGGCCGTTAGGTCGAGACAAAGGCTGATGGAGTTTAGGAAAATCAGGGACACAAACCCAAGTGATGATGGATGCACGCGGAGCGCATGGAAAGCGTTATTCCTAAAAGTAAGTTAGCTAGAAACTGGAGTTGGAAGAAAAGTGGGAGGAACAGTCATGAAGCAAAACGCGAACTTACCCGTAACCTGGCAACCGGGCCTCCGTAGCTCAACTACAAGCGCAGCCTCCCGAGGAACCTGGTAGCCAAGGCAGCGGCAGGCTCCACTCAGATATCGCGAGACAGAGCGGGCCTCGCGAGATCTGACCTCGTCCGTGACGGGCGGGTGTTCTTTCCGGGAGCTATGGGAGGGCTCTGGCGTCCAGAATGGAGGCGCGTCGCTTTTTGTGGCTGGCGCTGGAGCCACCCTGGCCCCCCGATCGGCGTTGCGGAGAGGTTAGAGCCGCGTCTAAGGCCGGGGAGGAGCGACACAGGAGGTGCTGAGAGGGGGCTGAGGCGGGTCGGGACATGGAGGCGCCCGAGTTTGGCCCGAGACCTGGCCGTGCAGGCGCCGAGGCGGCCGAAGAGCACGAACCCTTTCACGCGCGCGCAGGAGGAGGAGTGGCGGCGGCGGAACAAGACGGTCCTCACGTACGTGGCCGCGGCCGCCGTGGGCATGCTGGGCATGTCCTATGCCGCGGTGCCCCTTTATCGACTCTATTGCCAGGTAGGGGCCGGCGCTGACCGCTGGGCGATGTCATGTTGGGGAGGGATGTCCCAGATCATCTGCCAAAGAGGAAACGGGCTCAAAAAGGTGACTTGTCCAAGGTCACCAAGGAAATTAGTGGCAAAGCGACGAGTAGAACTCAAGCCCCTGGAGTGACCGTTCTTTTATACCAACCACGCTGCAGAGTGAAATTCCTGGATCTCAGACATATCACCCAAAAGGTCCGCAGCCTGTGCTCAAGTGTCCAGCAGCCTAATCGGCCCTGCCTTCCTGCTGCTCACACGCGTGCCCGCTTTTGAAATGTGATTTATATTAATACATTCACTCCACGTACTGTTTTGGTTTCTGTGCGAACGTTAACCCCGGAAACGGGAATATGCGATTTACCTGTTTTTAAACTGGGAGTAGCTTTTTATCCATACAAAGAGGCACGACTTAGGCCTTTCAGGACCCCACCCCCGTTCATATATAACTGTAACGTGCTTACCCTGCGGTCCCTTTTAGTTCAGAAACTAAATCGTTCTCCAAGTGTATTCCCATGAACCAGCAGCATCCACATAACCTGGGAATCGGAGTGCACATTCTTGAGCCAACTCCGGAACGACTGAATCGGGAATTCTGGAGCTACGCAGGGCCCAGCAATCTGGATTTTAAGAAGTCCACTAGCTGATTTTGATGCAAACTAATGTTTGAGAACCACTGGCAAAGGCAAACTTCACCTATATCGCATATGTTCTCATTTGTTCTTAAGTAGTAGTTTGAGGCTTTGGCTGGGCATTAGGATCACCAGTGGAGCTTAAGTTAACATGCCAGGGCTCTCCGACGCGGGGATTCTGATTAGGAAGTCTGGGTAGGGGCCAGGAATTTCTGTTTTAAAAAAACTTGCCGCAAGTGTTGTTCCCATGGGACTCACCTGGTGCGCTTTTAAAAATCCTGACACCCAGATCACCTCCCTAACCAGTTAAATCAGAATGTCTTGGAGTGGGCGTCAGGCATTAGTAATATTTAAAAAATTCTTCAGAATCTTTGCTGCCACTATGGTTAGTAGTACCTGGCTTCCCCCATGCTTGCGGAGATTAACTTACCTTTATTTTCTATAATGGCTGAAACAGAAGTCAGAAGGACTTTCAGTCTCCTAATAGCATTTATGTGGGGAAGTGCAACAGCTTGATTTCTGGAGATGAGTGTAGAATGTGAATTGATTTTCATCAGAGGCCAGCCTGGACCAAGCATGAATCCCAAAACTACCAATTGGTTAAATAAGCTTAACTGAATCCAAAACAGCAAGTATAGATCTCTGAAAACCACGTGGGGGGACAAGGGCGGTCCCCCAAATATTTAGAAATGTCTGAAGATATTCTTGGCTGTCACACCCTCGGAAGTGAGTTGGGAGGATGCCACTGGTATCTGGTAGGTAGAGGCTAGGGATGCTGCCAAACATATAACACTGCACACGACACGTCCCCCCTTTGCCCCCCAAAACAAAAAGAATTATCCAACCCAAAATGTCCTTACTGCCAAAGTTAAGAAATCCTGCCCCAAACTGAAGTAACTATTTTTCACCATGTGCAAGCGCAGGACAGAAAAATAAAAAGTTGTCATTTGTGATCCTAAACTTAAATCACAGTTGGCTGTTAGTGACATTTCCAAAAGAGCATCTCTTTCACTTTTGGAAACAACTTTAGAGGCAAAAATAAGGGGTTCCATAAACCACTCAATACAGTGACTTCGTTTTGTGTAGTTAGTGGCAGAACTAGACTGTAGCCCAGGACATGCTTTCTTTACAGTGTCCTTTTCTATTCTTGTGATGATTAAAGCTTACAAATTTAAAGAATCTATATCCCAAGATTGCTTGTCAGAAATAATACATTAAGGAATCTGTATTCAAGTGACTCATATTCTTTAGGAAAAGGACTTACATCTTAAAACCTAAGCATTATAGCCCTCTTGGGCAGAAGAATATACTTATCTCTTAAAGTAAATAAAGGCTTGCCCTCTGATGCCTCTTTCAGGGTTATAATTGAATAATGTTAAATGGCAATTGAGTGAAGCTAGCTGACTTGTGTAACAAGTGGAAGATAGTAATACTATATTTTGCTGGGAGTCTTCCCCTGGCCTCAAATTTGGTTTTTTTTCCTAGTATAGTAACAGATTAATTATCCGGAGACCAGAATTCTGGCAACTTCAAGCATCAGAAGAATGATGACCCTGGAAGTAAGGATTTTTTTTAAGCATCTCTGGTGATAAAGGAAATAATGTCAATGAATATAGGGGAACAGTGTCATACACAGATGATTCTGATGCCTTATGATTAGTTGATTCAGTGGTCAAAGGGAACAAGTTCTCTAACTGATGGATATCTGTAAACGCTGTACTATACCAAAAAATATAGAAAAAGACTACAAAAACATTGACCAACATGGGGAAAATACTTACGATGCTTGAGAAAGGCAGACTACAGAAGTGAAGCTACAAACTTATCTGTGCTATATAGTTATGATATGGAAAAGGACCAGACAAGAAAGTGTAATTTACTGAAATTACAAGGTTGTAGATAAGTTTATTTCTATCAATAGTTGATATGAAATACTAGCAATAAGTATGTTAATGGAAAGTTAAACTAAATATTCTGAGCAGGGGAGTGTTTGCTGTCTTCCAAATGACTCAGTTTTCACCATGCCAGATAACCAAGTGATTATTAAAAAATAAGACTTGAATAAATATAGGCCCTTGAGACCCCCAAAATGGTCAAACCACTGACCTCATTCATAGGAAGCTGTGAAACTTGGGTCCTACTGGATTACTAAAGTTAAATTGTTTTTAAAATTTTGTTTTTATCCAATAAATGGATTATCACCTAAAAATAACATTTAACATGTTGTATTTTTTTATCTAGACTACTGGACTTGGAGGAGCAGTAGCGGCAGGTCATGCGTCCGACCAGATTGAAAAGATGGTGCCTGTTAAGGATCGCGTCATTAGAGTCACCTTTAATGCAGATGTGCATGCAAGTCTCCAGTGGAACTTCAGACCTCAGCAAACAGAAATATATGTAAGTGATTAAAGCAGGTATTGAAAGATTACTTTTTGCAGTGTAATAACTCCTTTCATCACTTAAACTGCTTCATAATTTAGGAAACACTCATTTAAACTTAATTTCAAAATACTGACAGACCCCATTACTGTAATTCTTTTATTCCCCCAGACTGCTTTTTGACAGTGTCCTACGTCTAATGTACCAGCATATACTTTTAACTTACATGGTACTATCGTAAAAGTCAGTTTGGAACAATGGAAAATGTCATGTTTTTATTAGAATCATATTAAGAATTCACTAAGTTCTCGGGTCTATAAGTAATGGAGAGTAGGAGTAGCTGTCATGCTACTCATATAGTTGATTTTTCTTCAGATATAGATGATAGGATAGGAAAAATGTTGAAAATTATTGCTTACAATGAAAAGTAGTTTACTGATTTACATTGAAAGTATCCCTGTCCCTTAAGAAATACATGTGAGGACCTTTGAAGTAATCATCCTAGTCATGTTCAGAAAGATTGTCCCTTAAAATGGGATCCTAGAGGATTTAACGGAAATTATTTCATGAATGGAGGAATAGCCAGAAAAGCTGAATTGTGACTCTTATTAGTGCTTAATAAACCCGTATTAGTACATCTCCAGGTTAGTAAACAGGACTGAATCTCTTCGATGATTGAGAGCTTTATAAGTTATGAGTCTGAATATTAGTTCCAATCACATAGAATACAGGGTATCAGTGGCTAAATTGGTACAAATGACAAAGCATCCCTTGACAATTGATTTTTTTAAAGCCTGGCAATTTTATCTGTTATTCTCTCAAAAAAAAGCGTGAGTGCTTCTTGGTAAAATAAAAAGATTCTATTCAGTTTTACTCTGGTTTTAAGTTTAATTTATTCTGTTTCTAAGCTAAGTTTAATGTTGGTAACCTTTTAAAAAGAATCTTTAATCAATCATATAATGAAGTGTTAAGAAATTAGGCTTGAGCTGTTAATAAGCTTGGCTTGTCCTTGTACACATTTAAATAATTTGCAGATTATTAAAGACTTTGGATATACAAGAGGACAGTCCATAACTAAGTATGCAGAATAGAGCATTGGTTCTTCACTGACATATGCAAGTAAATTGTGACATGTTCATGGGTAGTATTCACACCCTTAACATTAGTTTAGATATGGTATTACGGTCTGATGGATAGGAAAAAGGACTAAGTAGAGAAAGAAGATGTGTGAGATTTGAAGTGCTGCTGATGTATATATATATATATTTTAAAACAGGTCGTGCCAGGAGAGACAGCACTGGCATTTTATAAAGCGAAGAATCCTACTGACAAACCAGTAATCGGAATTTCTACATACAATGTTGTACCATTTGAAGCTGGACAGTATTTCAATAAAATACAGGTACAATTAAATGCAAACTGTATAGATCGATAAAAGTACATACAAGTATTTAGTACTAAATTTACTGCAGTATTTTAGTGGGTACTAATTTCTGAAAATTTATTTCTTCTA
Organism: Rhinolophus sinicus; assembly: GCF_057876585.1. NCBI lineage: Eukaryota > Metazoa > Chordata > Mammalia > Chiroptera > Rhinolophidae > Rhinolophus > Rhinolophus sinicus. Next base: position 32,485,213 of record NC_142512.1, read on the forward strand.
AACTTCAAACTGGTTTTTTTCCAGTGCTTACAACAGCTATGCAGAGGTTTAGAACCAAATGGATAGATATGCTTTTAAGATTAGAATTTGTTGATTCTTACTTCTTAAAGTAAAAAATCTGAGATGAAAAGATGCTATTACCCTTTCACAGAACTTAAAAGATTGTATTTATATAAACAGTATGCTTATTAAAGCCAAGAACTGAACCATTTGTTTCTATTGTAGTTAATAGAAATATTAATAAATAAATACCTTTCTATAACTTCTAGTGCTTCTGTTTTGAAGAACAAAGGCTTAATCCACAAGAGGAAGTAGATATGCCAGTGTTTTTCTACATTGATCCTGAATTTGCTGAAGATCCAAGAATGGTGAATGTTGATCTCATCACCCTTTCTTACACTTTTTTTGAAGCAAAGGAGGGGCACACGTTGCCAGTTCCAGGATATAATTGAAGTCAGCAACTAGGGTCTCCTTCAAATAAGTGATTTTTGAAAAATCATGTATCTTGTGTCTTCTCAGAAGAGAAATATTCTGCAATAATATCTCTTTCTATTTTATGCCTTCTATTTTAAATATTATGTACTGAATTTTTTCCCCAACTAATTTACCCTACTTAAGAGAACAGGTTCAGGTTTTTATCATAAGGAATCCACATGCCTATTTAGAATAATGTATGACTGACTGTTCAAAACCATATTAGAATTTGTTAAGTGACATTAAAATAAATTGCTTTGTTTCTTTTTTATATATATAGGCATGGACTTGATGGGTCAGCATAATTTTTGTTTCTTTTTTATATATATAGGCATGGACTTGATGGGTCAGCATAATTTGCTGGTCCCCTTCCAAATTATTAGCACTTTGTACTGGTAGCAATGATTTTTTCTTTCTTTTCCTTCTTTCTTTCTTTCTTTTTTTTTTAATGCCCAGGTGTTGTCTTAGGCTCTAGAATTTCTAACCATTTTTATTATTTCTAAAACAGTTGGTTACTACTTTCTTTCATTGTGAGTCACTTTTAAAAGCTCAAAATGGAAGAGGAATCACTAAGCCCTAATAGTTTGCCCAAAGATTACATTCTGATTTCAAATGTGACTGTTTTTCCTTTAAGATATGGGGCAATTTACATTCAGAGTACTGAATAGTTACTTTGAAATTTCACTATCATGAAAATGAAATAAAATGCATTAAGTATCTATGAGGCTTCTAGCATTTCCTGTGATAGTTCCAAGCCCCTGAATGTTAAAATGTTAAGTATGGGATTGTAAATGTCACTGACATCAGAAGTTCTTCAATGAACAAACTGTAAAAAAGGTGTATTAAATTGTTTTAATAGTAATTTGTCATTGTAATTTATGACATAAACGAATGCACAATTCTGAAAGTTTTCCAGTATTATTTGTTCCAAATAGAAATAATTAATTTGCAGTAAAAAGAATAAAAAATCACATTTAGTATTACAAAGAATTGTATTTAAAAGCAACTCGATGTAAAGTCCAGTGACCTCTTCAGGGCACCTGAAATATAAACTACAGTATCAAGGCTTTTATAATTCATAATTTTAAACAAGAATATTCTTTATAAAGAAGTGCAAATTGACTTTTACATTTGATTTTAGTTAAATGAAGGCAGTCATTATTCTTCCTGAATAGTTTCTCACATTTCATGTTTACAGCTATTCAGAATTATATTGTAATAAAATAATCTCCATCTATGCTATCACAGCTGTGTGATGATAATCTAAATGTAGGAAAGCCTTGGAAACATAAGGTCCTCCAATGAACCTGGTTGGCATCAGTACAATGAATTTTTCTTCTGTTGAAGTTTTAAGTGAATATATGTTAAAAACCAAGTTCTTTTGAGATAAAGCTTGAGCTGCTCTCAGGAACCATAACTCTTACTCTGGAACGGTTACTCTTCTGTTTAAACTTCATGACTGCAGAGGACAAATGTCCACCATGGTTTTGATGTGTTGGTAGATCTTGTCTTCTGGGTCTCAGAGCTAGACAGGGTCTACCTTTTAAAGAGTTGGTATCCCTAATGCAGCTTGTGAGCTGGTCATTCACTTTCCCTAGAATAAACAGAAGATAGTCAACCATCCCCGTCCTTTCCTTCTCTTTCCTCCTTCCTTAATAACTGGAGAGGCACTTACTGGTAGAGGAAAAGCAGGAATGTACTATTTCCATGGGGAGGGGGGAGTAGAGGGGAATAAATAAGGTTAATAAGTTATTGGTGGCCACACATTCAGTAATAAATAAATGAAATGACTAGTACAGCAACTAGAATCCAGACCTGAGTTAACAATGAATGGGTTCTACCAGTCCCAGTTAACAAGTATTAACTGCACATAAAAAACCAATGTCTGATTCCAGTGCTAAAAAAATTTTTATTAGCAATAATACTTCTATACATAAACCAACTTCTGCATTGCTTCTACGTTGCCAAGATTTATATTTTTTAGCTAACAAGGTCACAAAGATGATTTCATTAGTGAACAAATAGTTCATTAGAATTTGAGTGATTTGGAGAAACTTGTATATTTTACTCACCACAGTGTCAGAGACTCAGATTGCCCTTGCAAAAGGGAACACTAAATAGAGAAAGTGACCACTGCACTGAAATCATGTAGAATGTGGAATGTTACTTGTGTAAGTCTTTACCTCAGCAATCACTGTGACTTTGAGCTCCTTTGCGCTGATGGACATCAATTTCTTCATAAATAGCTCTGAAACAAACAAGCCATCATGGCAAAGGGGTTATATATATATCAGTTTCAAAGTACCATTTTGGCTTTAACTAAAAATCTGGTGCCCTCTGCTGTTCAGGGCATATCAGTGAATAAAACCAAAACCTCTGCCCTAAATCTTACATTATAGTTTTCTTAGATCCTAAGGTTGCGATTCCCATGTATCTTAAAAATGCGTATTTTACATAATCAATTCATTTTACTTGTGATTTAATGAAAAATACGGCTCGAATTTGGACAGTTTGCTTTCTGCTTTAAAAAAGCAAAAATGGTTCAGCTTTTCCTGGTTTCAAAACATTTAAAAAATATGTTAATATTCCTTCCAGCTTATTTAACCATGTTATTACAGTCCAAACTCCCAAGCCCCGTTAGCGTACAACTATCATCTCTGTACTTTATATATACCATGTTTCTCCGAAAATAAGACCTAGCCATACCCTCAGCTCTAATGTATATCTTAGAGCAAAGTTAATTTAAGACTGGGTCTTATATTAATTTTTGCTCCAAAAGATGCATTAGAGCTGATGGTCCAACTAGGTCTTATTTTCGGGGAAACACGGTAATATATAATTTTTCTATGGTATCATTCAATTCTTTATATATCTTATATGTCTGTGGCTAGAAAATATATCTATAAACATCACATTGATATATACAGTACATTGATATATACAGCAAAACATGGCTAAAGAAAAACTCATAAAAAGCACAGCATTATGAAGCCATGATCATCAACTTCATGAAGCCCCAGTATGGTTCAGAAATTTTAGTATGTTTCTATAATAAATCTCATTTTCCACAAAAATAATGCAACCTCCTTCACTCCCCTCAAATCTCTGATCCCCCTCCTCATTCTCAATCAGAAATCTCACTACTTAATAAATGCCTTGATATGGAAATTGGCCTCATCTTTCCATTACTGAATTTTCAAATCTATTTTCATCTGCACCATCATCTACTTCTGTGATCCTATCTACGCCTGGCTTTTCAAACACTTTACTCATTTAGTTATCCCCCTTCCCGAACTGAACCTTTAATCTATCGCTCTCAACTAGATCCCACCCATCAGCATTCCTAGATGTTCCAGCATCTCCCATTGTATACAACAATACAGTCCTTAATCCCATGTCTATTTACAGTAGTCACCTCAGTAACCCTCAAGCTGCCAAACCACTTGCCAGCAACGCTTCATGTTTACGTTTCCAGTGTCATCCACCTTTACTGTCTCTACTCCCATCTCTTATTTCTTAACACACTGGAATTTGGCTTCTAGCCCCATCAATGTACCAAAATGGCTTTTAGTAAAATCACTAATGGTTTCCTATTACTTAATGCATTATCTAGTTTCCATTCCTCACCTTACTTGTCCTCTCAGTGATGTTCACCACTGTTGTGCACCCCCTTCTTTTTTTCCAAATTGCAATTTCCACATCTAGTAATAAGTGCCCTGTTGCTCTCTTTGCTCTTGGCTTTGGCTTTTCCATTTCCTTGAATGTGCCAAAACTCACTCTCCTCAGGGTCTTTGCACAAACTCACTCTCCTCAGGGTCTTTGCACAAGTTGTTCCCTGGGCCTACAACACTGATTCTCAAACTTGTCATTCGACTAACAGTTGCTGGTCTCAACATTAATGTCACTTCCTCAAGCTTTCTCTAACTCATTTAAATTAGTTCTTGTTATATACCGTGTAAAGTCACCATATTCTTTCCTGTTAGCCTGATTGAATTTTTGCCTCCATACTAGATTTAACCTTCACGAGGACAGGGAACATGTCTCTTGTTCAACATGATAAATTAAGCCTCAATCACTGTCCCTGGCAAAATAGTGTTCAATGCACTTTTTGAATGAATGAATTGTGTGTGTATATATGTACAATATTTATACTATATTGTATGGCCTGCAAGAGCAGAAATTCGTAACCTGGGGTTCATAGACAACCAGTGATGTGAAAATCCCAGAACTTTTCTGCAAGATTTTGTGCTTTTCCTGGATGTTCCCTGGATTTCATGTGACTTTCAAAGGAACTGAGACAACCCTACCCGCCAGAATGTAAGAAGCACAGTGGTAGAGAATTCCAAAGCGTCACCTCTCCTGCTTTTTACTATCTCACTTGTCGTATCTGTTGCACTTACAACAATTTACTTACAACAATCCTAATTAACTGGAATATAATAATACATTTTCCACTTCCTATTTGGATGCAGAAACTGATAAAAACATGCAGTTTCCAAACAGCATCCCTAGTTTAACCAATTTCTAATTCCTTAAACCATTAATACATTCAGTGATACTTTATCAAGCAGAATGAACTAGGGAAATTTCAAGTCTTGTTAGGAAAAAACATCTAATGAACACCTAAGCCTATTACTCATCAATTATTCTAAAATGGATCAGTACTCTGCGGGTTTAAACCAGGGGGCAGAACCTCAAATGCCTACACGTGCCAAACAGATCAAATGAAAGCACACAAGAGGCCAGGTGGGGTTTGGTGGACTGCAGAGCTTGCCTTGTCTTAAGGAGGCAGCCACTATTCAACTTCAACCTAAGGCTAACATGGGAAAATGCAGGCCTGGTTCTAAAAGAATCCAGAGCTCCATGTATTTCTTGAAATATCCCAGTTTTTAACTGTTGGCAATTAATCTTCAAGTATGTTTTTAAAATTCTGCACAGGTCAAACAAAACACAGCTGTAGAGAAGATATACTCTGCAGGCTGCCAATTTCTGAACAATGACTTCCATAAACTTGCTTTAATCATTTTTAACAATTTTGGGGGTAACCTTCAGTCAAAGTATATCAAAGTTCAAATGAGTCCACCATCCCAGAAATATTTATATACACTTGAGCACGATGAAATCATACATAATGGTACTTTAAAGATTTTAAGTTAAGTAACTTTTACACTAATGCTTTATTAGTCCATTTTAAGCACACTGTCGTATGTAATGAAGACTAAACACAAGTTCTTGTAAGTTTTTTGGGGATTAGTAGTCAACAGCTAAAATACCCCATCAGTGTGGTGTTACTTACATCATTCATCAGTGAACAGTGCCCTCCTCAAGCTGGAGAGAACCCGACTTTCTGCCAAAGCATCTACAAGTAATCCATGAATGCACATAATGGTTCCGGTTATTTCTTAATGTGCAACCCTAGCGTTTTTATTTTTCAGTCACTAGGCCGCGAACGGTAAGACCATTAAGAGGAACAGCTTCCATAAAACCTCATAAGTCATTTTTAATAAGGTCATCAATTTCTGCCAAGAGCTAAACAAAGTTAAATGTATAAGCAAGCCCTGCTAGCTCTGCTACCAAAGGGATCCAAGACAAAAAATAAATTAATCATCTTGTAAATGACTTACTCTGTAGTGACAGCAGGAGCTAAGGGATCAAACTCCATTACTTCGTAGTAATTGGGTGGCTGGAGATCATTCTTTGTCATCGCTTTAGGCAAAGGGTAAGTAAAAAAAAAAAAAAAAAAGCGGTAAACACACATTGTGCTTTTTGAGCCAATATGCACAATTAGTATTCTCTTTATGATTTAGACTTCAAACATTAAGATCCTAACAAACACTGACAACCAGAAACAAATACACTGGTATTCAATGCTACTCCCAAGTGCAACAAATCTATATACAACAAAGATTTAAAACTTCAACTAAAGGTTCATTTACCCTCAGTGTTCAAAATACAATATTCAGTACAACACAAGCATATTTATAATCTCCTAATGTCAGTCATAATGGTATTTGCCCTGAATTTACTTCATGGAGCTCAAATATGCAAATAAACTGCTGTAATTTTTCCTCTATCTATTTATAATTATATAAATCTCAGGCAGACTCCTATAGTCTCACAATTTTTCCTTATTTGATACAAATAAGGTCTCAAGTACCTGGATGATTGCCGGGCAAGGGTGGCAGTCTCTGGTTTGATGGTGTGGCTGGAATGGTCTGTAGACTAATTGGCTGTAATACTGAATTTGAATGTTCCGGAAACTGAAGAAAGCATAGTGCAAATTCAAACAAGCATTCTACAGCAAGTTTATTACTATTATTATTATCATTATTATTATTATTATTTAGATTCCTAGGCTTCCAAGTGGCACTATTCCAAAAACCATATACTCTCAGCTGGGCAAGATTTAGTAATTATGAACTTAGAAAATTAGTAATTTCAGGAAATAATCACTTACAAAATTTACTGTTTTTCTATCTGGCTTCATGCCCATTGTACCTCATTTCCTATATAAAATGTAAACTATAAAAAAACCTCGTTGCTTTTTAAAAAAATAAGCGGGTATATATGGCTCAGTCCATTCTACTGTTTCACACTGATTATAAAATCTCCGTTTCAAACAGGAAAATAAAAATCTTGACTTCAGAAAGGCATAAGGTGGTGACATGAAAACAGGACTGATAAGGTAAAGATTGAAGTCACTATTAGAAATATCTCTTTCTGTAATTTTCCTCATTGTACGGGTATGTCCTGGGTACCCACTAGCGGCCAGGCACTACACATAGAGCAATAAATAAAACAGGCCAAATCCCTGCCCTCATGGAACAGAACATCAACGAAATGTAAACAGACATCCGATGGCAACTGGTCTAAGAAAAACAGCAGGGTAACGGGGAAAAGAGACACTGGGGCGGAGGTGGGGGGGCGGAATGTTTCTGTGATCATAGTGGACAAGCACTACCTCACCACGGGGTCAATGAGCAGAGCCCTGTCTCTGAAGGGGGCCCTGTGATTATCGGAGAGGACACGATGTCATATGCTCTGACGTGGGGGAGGCCAGTGTGGTTGGAGCTTTGTGAGCCAAGGGGGAAGGGTGGGGTTGGAGAGACAATGGGAGGGGTCACATCAGCATTTCCTGCTTTTACTGCGTAACATGGATTGAGGAAGGGAATCATGGGTGGGTTGACAGCAGATGAGTAGCATTACATGACTTTACTTTTTAAAAACGATTGCTCTGGTTTCTGTTTTGAGACTAGAGTGTGTGGTGGGGAGAGGAGCAGAGAGGGAGGTAAAGGCTGAAGCAGGGCAACCGTTAGGAGACCACTGCAATAGCCATCTGATGAGTGTGGCTGGATAATGGATATATTTTGAAGGTAAAAAGGTAAAAGGTCAAACACTACTTTCCAAGCTTGTTGACCTGTGCAACTGAAATAGTGGAGTGGTCATTTACGGATGTGGGGAAGACTGCAAGAAGAGGAGGTTGGGAGCCGGAGCTGGTAAGAAAGCAACAGGAGATGCTAAGTGGCAGGTGCATATATGAGTTGAGTTTAGGGGAGGAGTGTGAGCGGGAGATACCAATTGTAAGTTGTCAGAATTTGCATCTTCTTTCAAGAAAAGAGACCAAAAGCCCATGGAAGAATGAATGTAGGTAGAGAAGTCTGAAGCCCGAGCCCTGGGGCCTCCAGCACTGAACCAGTAGTAGAGAAGGGCCAGCAAAGGAGAGAGTCAAGACGTGGAAGTGAGGCAAGAGAAGAACCAAAAATGAATGGTATCTGGAAGCCACATACGCAGAAAGGAGGAAGTGACTGACTGTCAATTCCTGCGGATAAGCCAGGGAAGAGGACTGATAATTGCAGTTCAGATTTGGTAATACAGAGGCTGACTTTGACAAGAGCTACGCCAGTAGAGTAGAAAGGGTGAAAGCCCGTCTGAAATCTGTCCAAAGAGAATGGGAGGAAAGAAGTAGAGACAGCTAAAAACCACACTAAAGGAATTTTCTGGTCCTTAGTTATCTTTCTAACAAAAGGGAGCCTCAACTTGTCTGTCTGAAAAGATTAAAAAGACTTTCTCTGACATATTTCACTTAGTGTAATGCCCTTTAAATCTACCCACGTTGTCACAGATGGCAAGGTTTCATTTTTTGTGTGTGTGTGTGTGGCTGAGTAATATTCCATTGTATATAAGTACATCTTCTTTATCCATTCATCTATAAATAAGTCAGTCAGACAGAGAAAGACAAATACCGTATGATTTCACTTATATGTGAAAGCTGAAAAACAAACTCATAGATACAGAGAACATTTTGATGATTATCGGATGGGAGGGGGGTTGACGGATGGGTGAAAAAGGTGAAGGAATTAAGAAGTACAAATTGCCAGTTAAAGAAACAGTCACAGGGATGTAAAGTACGGCACAGGAAATATACAATAACATAGTATGTATGGTGTCAGATGAGCATTTCTTAGGGTGATCACAAGTTATATAAATGTCTTATCACTATGTTGTACACATGAAACCAATATTGTATGTCAATGGTAATTGAAGAATAAGAATAATTTTTTAAAATAAATGATTAAAAAGAAGAAAAATATCCTAATAAGGGCCACATCAACACATTATAAATAATGAAACATTGAACAGGACATGAGCATGAATGAGCAGGCGTTCCTTTTTGGCCACCTGCTGACTAGGTGCACTGCCAGGGAAGGATTTCATTACTTACGTTCTCATATGTATGACCTGAGGCGACGTTCTGGCCAGTCCTTTGGGCAAACCTAGGATAGTGTGATAGATAACACAGCATGACTACCCTACAGTGAGAACACAAACTCAAAAAGTAAGATGACTTTCCTGATCTAAAAATGCAACATAAAATGTACCTTCAGACTGTACAAAAGTTAATTTTACATAACAATGGCCATCTGGTTTCAGTGCCCACCAGGTCACAATGCTCAAATACCAAAGAGTCAAGACAAAGCACTTGGCAGTGGTAACCCTAAGACGCAGAAGTGTGCACAGTCCTTAGTAAAAACACAGCCTTCAGTCTTTCCATGATGAGCTACCACTCCATCATTTCCTGAAGGATGAGGTAATGTAGAGTAGAGGATAGAAAGAAGTAGGGAAGATTCTGGTTCTGGCTAAGATGGAGTAAACACACTTCAACCTGTCTCTCCCACTAAATGCAACGATAAAACCTGTACAGAATGCATGGGGGCAACTATTTGAGGATTGAAATGTAAATAGTTACAGGCAGACTGGCAAAGAAGACCAGAATTTGAGTATCACTAAATCACTGGTGAACTTAACCATTTTTTCTCCTCTGCTATTCCCTAACTGAATGCAATGCAGCCTGAAACACAAAGGTGAGCAGGGAGGACAGACAGAGCTACGGGAGATGCCCTCTCATTCTCACTAAAGAAGAAAGAAGTGTGCTCAGAGAGTGTGTAAATGCCTCAATCCTTTTTCACCCCCTCTTCTCTCGTCTCTCACACCTCAAACCCTAGGCAATCCTCAGGTGGCTGCAGTGACATCAGGGTGAACAGAATCTGTAAGGGTTTTAAAACTGAATGAAGGGAACATTCCTCTCCAACAGACAGAACTGTGATCCCCAGAGGATGAGGTGAACCTCACGTGTTTCTTTTTTCCTTTCTGAGCCCCCATTTGTCCCAGACACAAGCAATCAAGGAAACATATGGTATAGTAAACCTCCAGCTTTCTCACTGGATAACTGAAAAGGGGCATCCCAGGAAGGCAAAGGACCAGAGAAGCCACAAAGAGGGAAGAATTCAGGAAAATAAACCCATGAAGTTGTTTATGAAAGCCTGCGCTCACCCTCGGATCTGTGGATGTGATCCCAGTCAGGATGCCTAAAACACTGAGAACTGAACACACAGCCTGACCACTGAGTGATGCACATGTGAGACAGATCTGAATAGCACTGCAAAGGCTTTGAAGACTTATCTGCATTGGAACCTCAGCATCCAGAAGGCAGATTAAAACTGTAGCAGGAACCTAACAAGGTGGTTTGCCCACTACCATCAAAATATCAACATTCTCAAAAACAGGATTTAAATAAGTGCAAGTGTCTCATAACATTAAAAATGTCTAATATACCATCCAAAATTACCAGACATAGGAAGCACTGGGAACATTTCAGATTGCAAGAGAAAAGACAAACCAACAGAGGTTGGTATCATGAGGACACAGACACTGAAATTATCTCAGATTTTAAAGCAATGCTTACACAAATGCTTCAACAAACAACTGCAAACACTTGGGGGAAAATGGAAAAACAGAAGTCTCAGCAAAGAAACACAAGATAAGATGAACTGTCGAATGGTAATTATAGAATTGAAAAATACAGTAATTGAAAAAAAAATTATTACAAAATGAGCTCAATAGCCAAATGGGAATGACAGAGGAGTAGTCAGTGAACCTGAACATAGAAATTATCCAATCTAAAAAACAGAAAGAATGAGAAAAGAAATGAACAGAACCCTCAATCTATGAGACAATGACAACAGATCTAACATTTGTGTCATCAAGAAGAACAAGGCTGAGGAAGATTAATTTGCCATTAACATCCCAGAAGGATAGCAGAAAGTGTGTAGTGCTGAAAAACTATTTGAGGAAATAAAGGCTGAAAACTTCACAAATTTGGTGGAAGACATAAACCCAACAGATTCAAGAAGTTCAGTGGAGTAGGTTGAATGGTGGCTCCCCAAAACTTACGCCCTTGTCCTAATTCCTGGAACCTATGAATGTTACCTTATTTGGAAAAGGGGTCTCTGAAGATGTAATTAAGGATCTTGAGATGACGATATCATCCTGTACTATTCAAATGGACCCTACATCCAATGGCAAGTAAGCTTAAGAGAAAAGCAATGGAAATTTTAGACAGGAGAAAACAATGTGAGGGTGGAGGCCAAAAGAGGAGTGATGTAGCAACAGCCAAGGAAAGTTGACAGTCACCAGAATCTGGAAGAGGCAAACGGCTACTCCTCTTCTCCTTAAGGGAGCTGAATTTCAGACTTCTAGCCTCCAGAACTATGAGAAAATAAATTCTTGTGCTTTTAAACCACCCAGTTTGTGGTAACTTTTTTATGGTGGCCACCAATAATTAGTACACTCAGCAAACCCAAAACAGAAAAAACAATAAAAATCCATGCCCAAATACATCATAATCAAACTGTTCAAAATTAGGAAAAAAATTAAAAATTCTTGAAAACACAGCTAGAGAAAACAACACAGTATCTACAGAGAACAACAATTTGAATAAATGTAGGTTTCTCACTAAAAACCATTTAGGCCAGAAGAGAATAGAGCAATGTTTTTAAAATGCTGGAAGAAAAGAACTTTCAACCCAGAATTCTCTATCCAGTGAAAATATCCTTCAGGAACAAACATGAAATAAAGACATACTCACATGAATTAAAACTAAGAGATTTTCACTGCCAATTGACCTGCTCTAAAAGAATGGCTAAGGGAAAGAGAAGGGAAATTACACCAGAAAAAAATAAAAGAACAGAAATGGTAATTATTGGGTAAAGAGACTTTGTGTCTTCTTGAGTTCTTTAAGATATATTTGTGAGTTGCAAGCAAAAATTCTAACACTGTCCACTGGTAGTTTTTTTTTTCTTCAATATATGTAAATATAATATATATGATCACTATAATGTAAAGGAGGGATCTATATGGTGATAAGGTTTCTATATTTCACTTGAAGTAGTAAAATACTGGTCTTAAATGGCCTTAAAAATTATGTATATTGCAATCCCTAGAGCAACCAGTCACCCCCCCCATATATAAACTACACAAAAATACAGTCAAAATCATAATAGATAAAATGGAATACTGGACATTCAAATAATCAAAAGTATGTAGGAAGCAGAAAACAAACAAAGGGAATACAAAACGAATTACATAAATAAAAAAAGAAAAAAGAAAACAAATTACATAATGGTAGACCTAAATCCAAATATTTAATCACATTAAATGAAAACTGTCTAATCAAACATAGGAATTATGAGAACACATAAAAATGTATTCCACAACTATATGCTATCTATAAAAATCTCACTTCAAATATTTTGATATAGTTCAGAGTAAAAAGATGGAAAAAGACATACTACACAAGCACTTATCAAAAGCAAGCTAGAGTGGCTATATTAATATCAAAGTAGACATCAGGGCAAAGAAAATTACAAGGGACAAAGGGCCATAATGATAAAAGGGTCAATTCACCAAGAAGACAATCCTGAATGCATATGCACTTAATAACAGTTTCAAAATACATAAGGCAAACACCGATTTTATACAACCTTTTCAAAAACATTACATACTGTAAGATTCTATTTAGAGGCTATTCTCAAAAAGAAAACTACAGTGATAGAGCACAGATTAATGGCTGCTGAGAGTTGGTGGTAAGGGGGTATGACTATAAAAGTATAGCACAAGGGAGTTTTTTGGGGTGGTGGAACTATTCTGTATCCCAACTGTGGTGGTAGTTACATGAATCTATATGTATGTTAAAATTCACAGAACTGTACACCAAAAAAAGTGGGGGGATGGTCAATTTTACCGTAAGGACATTTTAAAAATAAAATTAAAGTGCAGAAAGAAAAAAGAGCAGGTACTGGCGACCCACTTGAATTTAAATCTTTATTCATTAGTTGGGTAACCTTTACAAGTTAATCTTCCTTAGCCTTGGTTTCTTCATTTGTAAAATGTGAATGAGGGGGTACCTACCGCAGGCCTATCGTAAGTACTAAAGTTATCAGTAAGCAGTTCTTATTCTTCTTAGCCTGTTGCCTGATACCAAGTGGACTATAAATATGACCTATGACTTTATCCCGTCATTACTGTTTTCCAAAGATCCTTTCTGTTTTGAGTAATTCCATCACTTATTTGTTCTGTGATGAGCAAATTTGACTGCAAACACAGGCGATCGAGGGGAATCTCAAGACTGTAAAACATCTGGGTGACTGATTTCGCTTCTGCTGAATCAGAATTTCTGGGGGCCAGCAATTTTTTACTTTTCAATAGCCAGCAAAGTGATTTTTATGCACAGTCAAGTATGCAATTCACGAGATTACCAATTAAAACAAGCAGCTATTAGCTAGAATTTGATCTTTTTATGAGTTTTATAGAGACATTTTTTTGTAATGGGATTTCATGTATATATTTATTCTTTCTCATATTACCCAACAAGATTTGCAGATTAAAGGAAAACAAAATCAGCTACTTTGGACCCCATTGTTTATGAAGCAACTTCACAGAAGTTCTGCATTTCAACATTTAGTTACATCCCGTGTAGTCAAGAGCAGAGGTAGCCAACCTAAGGCACTGACCCAGCCTGGTGGCTCATGAGATAGCCATTGACACCCAATCATTCCCCAGCACAAGAATTGTTCTTTTCTACTCTTCTGCCCTTACACTTTTTTTTGATTCTCCTTTCTCATCTCCTCCCTCTGCCCCACCCCCTCTTTAATATAGAAAAGTAACATTTAAAAATATCGAAATCCACTGATATAAGAAACACAGCCAAGATGTTATTGAGTGAAAACCCTAAGCGAGGTTCAGAACAGTGTATACAGATTTCTGCATTTTATTTAATAAAGGAGAAAAAAAATTCATATTCATATTTTAAAGATACTTTGGAAGGATAAATAAGAAACTAACAGAGTGGTTACCTGGGTGGGAGCAGGTGTGACGTGAGGGGAGGGGTAATGGGCAGGGTGGGGTGGGAACGGGATCGAGTATTGTCCTTGCACATCTTTTTGTATTGTTTTGATATCGGAATCATGGAAATGAATTACATTAGAATATAGGCTTCGGTATAATGCAAATCGAACTCCTGTTTATTTTTTGCTCTATTTTAGCCTACCTCTTCCTGACCTTCAGTAACCACACTTTTTTAGTTGCTTCTGCATCCTTCTTGTGTTTCTTTATGCAAATATTACTATATATATGATTTCCCACTTTCTCATACAAATGCAAGATAGTATTGCATTGTACACACACCGCATTGTACCTTTTTTCACTGAATAATAAATATACTGGTGATTGTCCCTCACACAGAGTACTTATTTTTTCTTCCGGCTTTATAATACATTGTGTAGATGCTTATTTAACTAATCCCCAACTGATGGGTACTTGAGTTGTTTCCAATTATTAGCTATTGTCCAAATGTTGTAAAGAATAATCTTGTAAACACTCCATTTTGCATAAATGAGTATCAATTCCTAGAAATGAGACTGCATGTTCCATGGTAAATACATTTATAATTTTAATAAATATTGCCATGTGCCCCTCATCACTGTGTAATTTTGTGATAGTACCTGCCTTTCCACAGCCAAAAAAGCATAACAAACATTTCTGCCAACCTGTGATGTTAAAAAAAAAAAAGTCTTACTTGTAGTTTAATTTATAGTTCTGTAGCTACAAGTGAGATTGAGCATCACTGCTGTTTGCAGTCATTTGTATTTTTTTTGGTGAATTGAGTTCATCTGCTCCCTAAGACTCAGCCTTTCCTCCTGTAAAATGGGAATAATGGTAACAGCACTGACCTAAGAACTTTTGCAAATATTAAATGAAATAAACAAAAACAGCTTAGCAAAGCACCTGGCACATTGCAAGTTCTCTGTAATTGGTGTGGCCATTACTCTTAATGATTTTGAACCTCATTTCTCTTCCCTTTCCTTTGTCATTGGATTTCCTCCACTTCCTGCTCCTACTTTAAAAATAACAGAAACAGAGGTAATTTATTGAAGGCTTATTATCTACCAAATGGTATATTAGGAGATACATACAGCATCCCACTGAATCTTTGTAAAAATCCTAGGAAGTATTCTTAGACAAAAAAATGAAGGCTCACACTCGGTAAGTATCTTATCTAAGGTCACACAGCTAGAAGGAAGTAGTGTTGAAATTCTAACTTAGGTCTGATTCCTAAATCTCTACTTTTCCTATTATGTCATGTTTTCTGAAGTATGAGAAATCAGAATGAGATGGTATTAGTTCTGGAGTATTACTGACATACTTACAGGGGTGTTTCTGTATTTTCCGAGGCTAGCAAATCCACCTGTGCATGAAGACTGGGTTGCGAGTTGTTGGTTACAACGGCACGTGGAGAGCTGAAATCTAGAACACAAAATACAACTTGTTGGCTTTAAAACATTTTTGTCAGTAATTTGTTCTTTTGGATTTTCCACAGTACAAAAAAAAAAAAAAAAAAAAATTGAAGCGATGGAGATATTTGTCACCATAAAATCATGGATTTTCCTTAAACAGAAATTAAAGAGCATCATGTATAGTAGTTGGAAAGAGAGAAATTCCTTGCCACATGGAAAAGGTAACAAATGTTATTGTACTGGGTTTTCTAAAGTCCCAAGCTGATCCAGAATGAAAGGGATTTTATGTCTTGTTCTGCCAACCAC
Source organism: Rhinolophus sinicus (assembly GCF_057876585.1). Taxonomy (NCBI): domain Eukaryota; kingdom Metazoa; phylum Chordata; class Mammalia; order Chiroptera; family Rhinolophidae; genus Rhinolophus; species Rhinolophus sinicus. Next base: position 32,501,124 of record NC_142512.1, read on the forward strand.
AAAAGTAAAAATCTACTGTACATACAGAATTCTACCCTCACCTCCCCAAACTCTTAACTTCCCATCCTAAGTGAGACACCCCAAAGAGAATAATTATTTCTCCACCTCTGAAAATGCCCAATAAAAACTCAAGAAAACTCTTCAATATAATGAACTCCACACATCCCACTGGTCTATATAAGCAAGCAGCTAACATTTTAGAAATGAAGTTATAAGAAAAACACAAATTCAAAGATAAGAGTATTTTGACTCTGGGAAACCTAATATAAGAGAAAAACAAACTGACTTTAGATTGGCAAAAACTTCTGGATTTCAGCATTTTCCACTATCCTTATTTTGTAATTTACCAAAACCTTTTGGGAATAAGGATAGCAGGAGATAACAAATTAGATAAGATAGGTAACCCTAAGCCTACAGTGCATTTTATAAACATTATTCATTTACCTTCACAGAAACCCATTAAAAGGAACCACTGTTCTCACTTTATAAAGTAGGAGTGTCTCAAAGGTTAGGTGGCTAAGAGGTGGCAAAAGTGGGATTTCATCTTGGGCTTCTCTGACTCAAAAGCCTGTGTTTTCTCCTCTACATTTCACCACCATGCAGATCAGGCCTCCTAATTCCTGAATTTCTCTATCTATACCAGTTCCTTAGCTGATGCTGTGGTATGGCAGAGAAACCCAAAGATAACTGTGGGTTCAGAGTCGATTTAAGTTCTCTGACAGTCAAACTGACTCAGTCCTTCTCCGGTTGCATTTAAGCATGAAACCAAAGAGACATGTTTCACATCAAGCTTGTCTGCGGGTCGAAAAGGCCCGCGTGCTTACTTACTTAAGTCTGAAAGCTGAGCATTCATGGCGTTGAGTTCCCCTACAGTGGACCCTTGATTCGGAGGGCTGGGGCTTAGGTCAAGAAGCTCATAGGATGGCGCAGAAGGATTACTGGTAGTCTAAAACAAAGCAAATAAAACCATAATTTAGAAAAAACTGTGTCAGGTGGTTTACCATAGCTTTCTCCCCAGAAATTTTCTTTGGAGAAAGGAAGATCCTATTTGGATGCATCTTGAAGGATAATTCTCCTCCATTCAGGAGGCAACACTAGTACTAATCACATCTCACCATCTACATGCATCCTTCCTTAATCAGAGCATCTTCTTATGACCTTAATCACTTAGTAACATCAAGTTATTAAGGCAAATATTCTACACCAAAACCACTCCAAATCATTAGTGAATGTCTCCTCTTTTTTAAGACGTATTTTAACACAAACCTTGCTCCTTACTATACAGTTTGTATCATGTTCAATTGTTTATTTAAAACATTTTTCTAATTACTTACATTGGTATCTTTCCTCTGGTTATCTTGCTCCAAAATCCTTTGTTGGTTTCTAGTGAACCTGTTCAAATTAGCAAAATGTAAGTATTTAAAAGAAAACATACGAAAATGCTGCAAATTTAACAAATTATTAATATGCAAATATTTAGGAACAAAGACAAATCAGCCTCATCCCAACTCATTTCCCAATAAAGTACTTTAATAACTTTTTCCCACTTTGTAGAGGTAAGAATTCCTATAGAGAAAACTGCAAGAAAATGGAAAAGTAGTAATATTAACAATAATTCCATCACCTAGGAAGTGGTTCTTAACTGTTTCTAACATCTAATGGTCCCTTACCATTATGATGTATTTACTTCCAGTATATTTTTCTGTAAGTTAATCTATTTTAAACTTGATATTGATATTGTACTTTACATAATTCTGTTTCGAATTCAATTATTTTGCAAGCATTTTTCTAGTTATTCAGAAATACAATGTTTAGTGGCTGCATATTTTACCTTATGGACACATCACATATTTAATTATTCTCATCATTCCCAAATACTTAAGGTGTTTCCAATTTTGCCATTATAAATAATTTCCTATAAAAATCCTAATACATTTAATGTATTTTCACTAGTTATCTTCCTTTTTATATTTAATGCCTACTAAAAATATTTACCTTTTTAAAATTCTACACTGCTTATACACTTGTGGGGGGTAAAGTAGGAGCAGTTAAATAACACATAAAAGAACAGGTTTCAAAGAATAGTGAAGTAGAAGGTAGAAGTCCAAGGTTCAAGTGTCATTATTATTAAATAGCTATATAACTATGGATATGACTTCTGGGTCCTCAGTTCTCCATCTGCTGAAATAGAGTAACAACATTTGAACCATTCCTCAAAAAGTTACTCTCAGGGGCGAGATATCAATAGATAGTACAGGTGGATGACTGTGGAAATGCTATGCAAACTAAGAGTTTCCTTAGAAACATATTATATTGCTATGGACATACTGATTCCATGAATTTAAACACTTAGAGGTCTAAAAATTTACAGTCAACCAGAACATGCACTTGGGTTTAAAGTTTTTCCCTTTCTAAAACATACATTTTTTTCTTCTGTGTACTTATGGCATTGGCTTCTTGTATGCTAGTTAGTTATGTTCTGGATATGGACAACCTTCACAGGTCAAGCGTTGAGTAACAAACTTCCATTTCGTATTTACACACCTACTCCCTGGATGTAACGAGTGGAGACTTGTGGGGATGTCAGAATAGGGTGAATGTATTTTGCATGTGGAATGGATGTGAACCTTTGGCCAACAGAGGGCAGACTGTGATAGGCAGATGATGCTCCCAAAGATACCCACATTTTAATCAACAGAATAAATTAGATTAGATGGCAAATGGAATGAAGGTTGCTAGTGAGCTGACATTAATAGGGAAATTGAGTGTCACTGTGCTGACTCTCCAGATGAGCACAGTGTAATCACGAAGGTCCTTAAATGTGGATGAGGGAAGCAGAAGAGAAAGCAATGCCCTTAAGGGTGTCCAAAATGCTACTTTAGGAGGATGTGAGATGGACCTGACCACACGATATTAGCTTTGAAGATGGAGGAAAGGGGTCACGAGTCAAGGAAAGTGGGCGGCCTCTAGAAGCTGGAAAAGTTAAGGAAATGTATTCTCAAGAGCCTCCAAAAAGAAATGTAGCCGTTAACACCCTGATGACAGCCCAGTGAGACCCATTTCAGACTCTTACAGAACTGCACGATAATACGTTTACATCACTGTAAGAACTAAGTTTGTGGTAATTTGTTCCAGTGGCTATAGGAAACTAATACACAGGACTAGTATCTTTTCTAGAGGCAAGAATTTCTGTCTGAATCTTAAGACTTAAGTGTTTCTGTCTCAATTGACTACAGTTGCTTTTGGCACACATGGTTCGAAGCTACATCAGAATGAGCCGTTCACAGAAGTAATCCAATCTCCTGATACCCAGGCCAAATAAACACACATTCCCTTCAGAGGAAGCTTTTAGTCACCGGCCTTACGGTTTGTTAACAGAATTCTCCAAAATGAAAACCAGAAGACAGCATTCCACTGAAAACCATGTGGTTTTCCTTAGACATTTTTCCATTGACAAAGATTTATACCACAGAAAACAAAGGGTAAGGGCTGTGAGTTTGTTCAGTGCTAAGAGCACACCAGTCACGAGGCTCACATCTCCGGCCGAAGCCTTGTCATCACTTCGTATTAATGGTGGCTGTCTCTGAAAGGCAGTAAATAGGAGAGAGCGAAGGGAAGAGCTTATTTTGTAGCTTTTGGTTTTACTTCGCTGATTCTCTTGGTTCATTCGGGATCAGTGGGGGAAAAATATCTAGCCAATAAATTAAAAGGCTCAGTGGGATGTTAATGGGGAGGAGAAAGACAAAAAATTAACATTTAATGAGTGTCACTGTGCTAGTACCCCAGTAGGTACTTTTATATACATTATCTTATTTAATTTTCAAAACAAAAACAAAAAAGAAAACCCTCCAAATAAGTAGTACTTTCCTCTTTAACAAACAGGAGAAAATGAAAAAACCCTAAGTCTTAGAAAAGTTAAGCAACTTGTCTGAAATCATCGGCACGATTTGATCCGGGACTTTCCTGTCACTGGTATCATTCTTCAGCAGCTGGTTGGAAATATAGCCACTGTGCAACTACATATTCCCAGTAATTCTCAGCAGAAACAGTGTCGCTAGGGTGTCTCAAAATGCCACTTTAGGAAGAACATGCTGGCATTTAGAATAGGGACAAGGAACACTGCCCCACCCAAAATACCAATTCCACGCCTATTGAGAAACACAGACCTAGAAAAGTGTGAGACTCTCCAAGTCTGTGAGATTCCTATGATAGGAAGGCCTAGGGATAGTTTTGGAAAGCGATCAGGAGACTTGTCTGGAGCTACGTTTTCAGACTGAGGAAAAAGCCACCTGTCAATCCAACTACGTTGCAGCTCTTTGGGGCTGGGTTCTGGATGCACACTCTCTCTCCAGGTCTATCCGTACTTTCCCATAGCTTCATAAGCCATACCTCCTCCTGCTCTGCTCCTTGTTTAGTCAACCCCACGCATACTGTCATTCTCAGCTTAGATGGCACTTCCTCATAGAAGCTTCATTCCCCCAACCTGGATTAAGAGTGCCGCTGTGATTCTCACCAAATAGACCTCCTGTACTTTTGTTTCAATGCATTGATTTTGATTTCCAAGTGTGTATATTTATGATTTAAGGTGTTTTCCTGATTATAGGCTTGACTATCAATAATCAGTTATAGGCTGCTAATGAGTGTCATTTCATGAATGAATACATGAGTTAGAAACAACTTAAATGCCTAATAAGTGAACTGTGAGAGAAACACAGACCATTATGCAGCTATTAAAAATAATGGTTTCCCAAAAGCATTTAAAACCACAGGATACTCAAATATTTATTATGCAGTGAATATGTAAAATCAAGGGGAGAAACACAAGTATGTGTTCTTTATAGGAACACAACTATAAAAAACTTAGAAAAAACTGTATTAGTGACTAAATTATGAGTATTTAAATTTTTTCCTTTGGTAGTTTTCTGAATAGAAATGTAAAAAAAAAAAAGAATCTATGTTCATATATAAAATTTCCTCTGGCTGCTCCAGTTTTTCATAGACTATTATCTCCATATAAGATATTCTCCCTTCTTCTCTTTCCATATTCTTCTCCATCTCACACTTTGGATAAACCTCACTTTCACTGAGATGCTTTGTTTGTACCATTCACTGATTTGAGAATCTATGAGGTGCTCAGTGCACACAATATTAGGTGAATAAAATCCAGGCCCCAGGCAGAGGTTCGGCAGCCTGAGAATATCCAAGACTGCGCTTAACACTGCCTGGGTACGCTCTCATCTTGCAAACTGTATCATAAGCTCCCAGAAGGCCAAGACCAAGGAGGAAGGTGGCCTTGTTCTGAACTTGTTTTTGGTCTTCCTGAGTGTTCGCTTTATAGGCCCTCTGATAAGAATGCTGAGTAACTGGTGGTGAAAGCAGAACTGGAGAAGGAAGGGTCTGCTCACCTCTCATATCCAAGAATGGCATTATTCAAATCCTCATTCACTTGAATTAGCTCAATAGTTACGTCTTCATTCTCCACCACAACAAGCAGGTCCATGATCCTCTCCTGCATCTCCCGACCGATCTTATAAAGTTTCTGTCAAAGAAAGGAGAGAGATGTCTTCTTCCATGCTAGAAATGTTCTATGAAGACAACGAATTCACCAATTTGTATACACCTGTGATCACCTCCACCCGGAGTCACCTATGGGAGATGAATCAAACTATTTAACTATGGACAAATCATCCTTCCTATTAAAAGGTAGTGAGTTATAAAAGATTTTCCTCTAAAAATCAAAATACATGTCACCCGGACAAACTGGCACACTGCATGTAATGCTGCGCTAGAAATTAGAAGCAGAGCATGGGACTTCTAGATGGACTGCTTCTTCGCTGTCCTGTTAGGGGGGGAAAAAATCACTTGTTTTCAAAATCTCAATTTTCTCATTTGAGAAATGAAAATTATACAATCTTGCACATCTGTCTCAAGGGTTGACATTAAAATCAAATGAGACATGCATAGTGAGGAACTCTATAGTGATAAACTAGTACGACGTGAAACACAGAATGCTGTTGTCATTCTTAGTAGTCGTGGAAGAAAGAAGTACCTTACATACATTTATTTATAGCACCAAGATTTTCCTATTGTGTTTTACTTGAATAAATATTTAACATTTACAGCTACATTACATTCCAAGATTAACTGAAGCAAAATTGAAAAAAAAAACTAGTCATGGATAATACCCTTCTTTGGATGACCTAGAATCCCTGCAGTAAGCCATGGCTCCACTCCCCACACCAGCTGTTTCCCATAAGCCCAGAGGCACCTAAAGCAGAGGTACTGATTCCTAATCTCTGGGGCTGAAGGCCTGGAAATCTACATTTTTTTAACAAGCATCCCCAGTGTTTCTTATATACACTGACATGTGAAAACTGCTGCCTTACAACTTCCTTCCTCGTGGCAAACCTCCAAATCAGCCTGAGGAGCATAAAACTGATAGTAATATTTCTTCAAACCCAACTTGGCTAGACTCTCTCCATGTCATAGTATATTAACATCATGTAAAAACACAGGGATGTTTCCCCTTCCAAAATGAAAGCAGAACTTGCTAAATCATCACACTGTTACATTATCTGATTTTTTTTCCCCTTGAGAAAGGCCCGCTGAAAATATGGACGCTTCACAAAACCGTTTAGAATCTCAAACAATCTATTACAAGGCCCCTGACAGGAAATCTCTAAATGAATACATCAAACCATTCCTAGCTGGCATTTAGACTCAGAGGTAAAAGCCACTACCCTCCACAAAATCATAACAAAAATATTTAGAAAATAAAATGAAAAGGGGAGAAACGTGAGACAGACAGACAGATGAGAGATTCTGGGTTTTATACTTGAAACCTGCAGCCGGAAAAACTGTCCATTGGCGAATGATGTGGCCACTATCGGCAGGGTTAACCAACTTTTTTCTTAATGGACCAGATATTAAAATATTTTCTGCTTTGTGGGCCATATGTTCTCTGTCAAAACGGCCCAACTCTGCAGTCCAACATGAAAGCAACCATAGAGTATATGTAAACAAATGGGTGTGGCTATATCCTAATAAAACAAAGACAGATGACAGGCTAAACAGGGCTCACGCTGGGCCACTGGTATAGAGCAGAGAAAACAGTCATAAGACTCAGTAGACCAAAGGCCTCTCGCATATACATACACCTCCGACATGGGATTTAGTTACACTTTAGCCTGGTTTTTTTGTTTTTGTTTTTTTTCTTCCATCTATAAAACAAGGGTAACAACAACTATCTGATAGAGTTGTAAGCATAGGAAATGGTGTAGTTGAAAGCCTAAGTGTCTGGCATACAATGAGTAGTCAATAAATGTATTGTGGTTACGTAAGGAGGTATCACTAGAAGCTTAACTGGACAATTAATACGATCCTGGAATATTCACGCCACTACCCAGGACCCAATATTATACAAAGGAAAGAACTCAAAACAGCATGTTATACAATCCACATGATGAAGGAGAACGTTTCCTTTGTTCTTGCGTTCGTTGAGTGTACGGAAATTGTTCTTCTCGCTCACTGGCAGCCTTGCTAGAGCAATGTCAAGATCAAGGAAATACAATGGCTGTCAGATGCCTGTGACAAAAATATAGAAATTAATTTGAAATGAATTTGCAACCAACATCAATAGCCCCCGATCACATGATGATCCTCCCTTTGCCCTCTCGAGAGACAGATGGAATGGAAACATGAAAGGAACACTGCATCTCTCAAAAGGTTTGCAAAGCAGCATTTGAGAAACCTCTTCAAAAGCCAGCCCACTCTGATCTCTGCAATTGATGTCTGCCTCAGAGGAGGGCCAAGCCACCTGGAAACAGCATAGCTCAAGCACCGTGAACCAAACGGATGGGTCAGAAGTTCCCCACTGCAGGCACTTGCAGGGCTGTTGATGTGGGAAGCCAGGGGGAGTGAGCAAAAACTGTAACAGCTGCTGGTACATATGTCCATCCCTGAGCCCCTGGAATCGCCTCCCATTACACCCTATCAAAGCAAAAGCAGGCTTCTAAGGTACAGTGAATTTAACAATCAATTCAAACATCTCTGGAGCAAAACAAAAAGGAGCTCATTAAGAGCTTCCTCTTCCGGCACCCAGATGGCTCCTACTCCTCCACAGAGCGCTCAGGAATTAAGGAAGGAGATCCCTCTGCAACTTTCAACTCCAACTGTAATGGTCCCACTTTCACCAACAATAAAAAGTACCTGAATATCTCCCTTGAAAAAGTAAAAACAGGAAGAAATGTGTTTATTTACTTGAAAGCCTTCTCTAAAAATAATGTGTGTGGCAATACTCCTATTATCAGCCCAAAACATATTTCCTCCCCACCCAGGCTGCAAGAGACCCAGAGAACATCTCTATCTGCTCAGAATAAAAACTACCCTCCCACCCTAAAACTGACCATTTCTCAGCATAACTTGCTCATATGGCTGAGTGAATGACAAATTGTCAAGATAATCCTCAAGATGATCATTCACTCATTAGAACCCTTCTGACTCTGTCCCATCGAAATAGTGTCAACATTTGGTTACCGGAAGCTTTTGTTTTCAGTAACTCCTTAGGCCTTCTTTGGTCCTAAATTATTAATTCTTCAACAAAGAGCATCAATCTATTCAACAGACATTTCGTGAACTCATTCAGTGTACAAAGCCTATATTCTAAATATGCATCGTTGTATGGATTTAGAAGTATGGGTTACTGACTCGTAGCTGCTTCCAATCTAGCTAGAGAGCTCCTACATACCCACGGGAAAGACAATAGGTCAGCCATCTATACTAGAAAGTTAAGCCTGTGTTCAACATGAGAAATAAATTGGTAGAATGGACAGAACATAGGCTCAGGAGAACACAGTTCTCATTCCAGCTCCCTCCCCTGCCACCATGTGGGCAAATCCACCCCTTTTGGGTGGATTTGTGGTTTCCGGAACAAAGAAAGTGTCTTCCACTCTAAATAAATACCTTACAAGTTTCGGAATAGTAAAGACAGTACGAATGGTCAGGGGAGGATGACTTTATTTTACGCTCAGGTTTTTTCCTTAGCTGGTTACAAATTATTCTCACAAGGTCAACTCTTAGATTAACATAACTTTCAACTTCTCTAATAAGCTAGAGTAAGGCTTTCTCTGGTCATACTTTCAAAATCGGACCTCTCTTCAATCTGCAGAAGACTAAAACATTGTCTTCTTTCACTGTTCTACTGCGTGGTTAGGTCAACACAAGACAAGACTAAAACGGGAGTACCAGAGAAAGTCAGCCATTCAAGGTTAAAGTGGTCCCAAGCCAAGGCAGTGCACAAGGCCAAGAAAGCAAAGGCAAGAACACGGGCAGCAACATTTCATGCCTGTGACCAAAGCAGACACACTTAACTCATCCAGCAGTCATTAGACTGGATGCAGCCTCAGAATCTCTGTACACCACTCTGGCAAACTAAGAGACATCCAGTCCCCCGTTCCCCCACCATGTAAGAAAGTTTATAGTCCCCAAGCACATACAGGTAGGGAAAGCTGTTTACTATGCAAAATCGTTTTACTGCCTAAGAGTCTCACGAAGAGCAGGAGCTCAGTTAATTAGCCGAGCTTCAGGGTCTAAATGTTGGGCATGGATCGGAGAAGACTGGGGATTCCAAGTAAGTACAACTGGAGCTCAGAGGGAAGGGAATAGTCAATAAACAGGTTCCAAATAAATAGAACCGCTGCTAGAAGGTGCACCAACGCACAAAACAGGAAGCAATTCCAAGTTGAGAGGCTAGTTTTAATGTAAACAAATTGCATAAGGCACTGATCACTGTGGCTGTACAGAAAGAATCCAGGAATCACTGAGCGGAGGTTTTTCCTTTGTGTTCAACACCTTTTGTTGTCCTCCACATTCATGGTCTACACTCTCCAGCCTGCTCTGTGCCCTGGGGGCTGCCCTGTAGAGAACACATCAACAGGTCCCCTGCCCTCTCCCTTTTGATTGGGTTCAGCCAACGGGACACACTGGCAGGCAATGGGAGAGAGTGAGGTCTGGACATCTATTCCTTTCATTCTTTCCACCAAAGGCACCACTATTCTCAAGGCTGCCTTCTCCACATGATTCTTTCCTTTGGGTTCTGGCAAAAGTTCCCTCTTGCCTATTTATAGCGAGGGCTATTAGTTAACAGCCCAGGGTAGTGAACTAGCTCCTGTGATATCTCAATAAATAAACAGTATCTTGATTAAACTCTTCAAATTACTTAAATTGAGTATGCCCTCTGTTTAACTGATAAACCCTACAAGACACGAAAACAGAGAGTAGTTAAAACAGTATGATATAATACCAACAGGGGAATAGACAAACATCAAATCATGAGAACAGCCTCTGGAAAGACATCCTTGTATTAGACTATAGAATATATTCATATTAGTGGAGACAGTATGAATTGTTCGTAAATGTTATGTGGGCAACCAGCCATCTAATTGAAAAAAAATACATAAATGAAAGTAAAGTCTCTAATTCATCCCAAGGATAAAGATTAAAGATATTTTTATTAAGTGACTACATTATTGCAGGCACTGCTCTGGGAGCCAGAACCTGAGCAGTAAATAAGACAAGCCTTGTGGAGCTTCCATTCCAGCAGACAAAGGCAGCTGAACAAAAACACAGGAAAAGCGTCAGAGTTCTAGGTAGAGAATGAACTGGGGAGGGGACAGGACAATGACTGACTTTAGGTTGGGGAGTCAGAAGACCTGTCGGAGGAGGTGACACACTAAGATTGTAATGACGAGAAAAAGCGGGCTATTAGAAGACAGGGAGAGGCATGAGAGTCAAGGATGACACAGCTCTCCAGCAAGAATGAACTCCGTGGGTCCGAGGAACAACAGGGTGGCCGGTACAGATGGACCGAGGAAAAGAGCATGTGATATGGAAGGAGAGGGAGGCAGGAAGAGATCAATCAGGTTTCTGTGACCAGAGTTAAGGAGGTTGGGTTTTATTCCAAGTGTAATGGGAAGCCACTGGAGGGTTTCAAGCAAGGACCTGGGTTACCTTTTAAATAGCTATATGGAGATGCTCAGTATCATTAGTCATCAGGGAAATGCACACCAGAACTATAATGAGATACCACTTCACATCCATCAGATAGCTATACAAACAAAATGGGGAAAAACAAGTGCTGGCAAGGAAGTAGAGAAATTGGAACCCTTGTGCATTGCTCGTAGGAATGTAAAAAGGAGCTGATACTGTGGAATACAGTTTGACAGTTCCTCAAAAAGTTCCAAAGAGTTACTATGACCCAGCAACACTACACCTAGGTATATACTCAAAAGAAATGAACACAGGTATTGAAACAAAATCTGGTACATGAATGTTCACAGTATTATTAACAATAGCCAAAAAGTAGAAACCTAAATGTCCATCAACTAATGAATGGATATAGAGAATGTAGTATGTCCATACAATGGAATATTATTGGGCTATACAAGAAATGGGATTCTGATACATGCTACAACACGGGGGAACCTTGAAAGCGTTCCAGTAAATGAAAGGAGCCAAACACAAAGGCCACATACTGTATGATTCCATTTATGTGAAATGTCCAGGATAGGTAAACCCATAGAAACAGAAAGCGGATACATGGTTGCCTGGGACTGGGCAAAGACAGGAAGGAGAGATTGCTTAGTGGGTATGGGGGTTTCCTTTCGGGGTGATGAAAATGTTCTGGAACTAAATACAGGAAAACGGTTACACTGTGAATGCACTAAATGCCACCAAAGTGTACACTTTAAATTCTATATTTTAACATGGTTAATTTATGTGATATGAATTTTACCTGAATTTAAAAAAAATTTAAAAAGCTTATATACTTTTCGGTTTCCAGCACAGCACTATACTTGATTCCTGAAAAACTTCCTGATAACAAAATACCTAAAAAATGTTGGATACGATATAAAAGTATTTTAACAGGCATGCCTAAACTTTCAAGAAAGTATGGGAAATCCTCAAAGGCTGAAAAACCAAATAGGATCCAAAGGGATGAGAGGCAATCAAGACATAAGGGCTCAAAAGGCACCCATTGGTCAATCTCTAATAACCTTGAAAGGCAGGAGTCCAAGTCTGGTGCCTGAACAGATTATCTATAGCTACATATCTCCACAGCTATATAGACCCTATAGATTGATCTCTCTATCTATAGATCTACGTATAGCTACCTCTATATATCTCTACATCTATAGATCTATGTAGATGTAGAGATATATAGAGACACAGAGAGAGAGATAGACAGAGAGATAGAGAGAGAGAAATAGAGATATAAAGAGATCGATAGAGATAGAGATAATTTGCCCCCAGGTTCCTGACAGAGCTCCTAAATCCCTGGGTAATGGGAGCATATTTTGTTCTCATGGGGCAACTCTTGGTGGGTTGGTTCCTGGATAGCTTTAGGATGGGGGTTGGTCACCAGAAAGATCAAACCCTGGTTAGAAGCTTGAAACTTTCAGCCCCATTCTTCATCCTCTGGGAAGTGGACAGAAGCTGGAGATTAGAGTTAATAATAATTGATCATCCATACAATGAAGCCTCTGCAAGGGAGGAAGAGACTTTCCTCTACCTTCCTAAGGTTCTTTCAGTTGGTCCAATAATTAAATCTGCATGAGACTGACTAATGACAGAAAACCTAATTTAATTACATACATACACACAAGATTGCCACATACATGAGAGAGTCGGGCGGAAAGTTAAAATGAGGTAGTTTTGGCAGCATCCTGAGCTAAGGATGAAGTAAGAGAAGATGCCTTAGGGCTTCAAAGGGGAAGAAGATCATTGCAGGATGATAAAAAAAAAAAATAACCAGATGTTCAGTAATTAGATGTTTGCCCTGCCCTATGATAGGTCAGAAGTTATTTCTGGTAATAACTCTGATTATGGGCAAGGCCCCTAATTTAAATTCTTTGAGGGAGAGGTAAAAGTTTCTCATGAGCCTGCGGGGTCTTGATTTGCCTCTAGCTCAAAATAATTCACACACCAAAATGACACATTTGGAGGAGGCCATTTCTGAACCCCTATGCTTCCATAAAAATGCATCAACTACAGCGTTCGGAGAGCTTCTGGGTTGGTGAACACATGTGCTAGGAGGGTGGTATACCCCAACTCCACGGGGACAGAAGCTTCTATCCCGAGAACCCTTCTGGATCTCTTTATCTGCCTATTCATTTGCATCCTTTGCAATATCTTTTACAATAAACTAGTAAATACAAGTGTTTCCCTGAGTTCTGTGACTCATTCTAGCCAATTATCAAACCACAGGAGAGGTCATGGGAGTCCCTGGTTTATAGCTGGTTGGTCAGAAGTATGGGAAACCTGGACTTGCAATGGGCATCTGAAGTGGGGCAGTCTTGTGGGACTGAGTCAACCTGTTGGATCTGATGGTAACTCCAGGTCGAGGGTGTCAGGATTGAGTTGTATTGTAGGACACCCCACTGGCCCAGGAGAATTGGTGAGTGTGAAAAAAATACCCACACATTTGGTGTCAGAAGTGTTGGTTTCAATAGTAGAATAAGTAGTACGTTAGAACCGAAACAAAACAAACCCCTCAGCCTCAAAAAAGGAAAATGGTGTCTCTGCCTCAGCTTTCAGGAAGAAAAGGAAAATAAGTGTTTTTCTTGACAATTCTAACAGCCTTACTGCATCATCATCTCTAGGAATGAGACTCCCGACCTTCCATGTTTTAAAAACCCTAGTGAGCGCTGGTCCTTTTTCTTCTGACTGTGGAAGTTCCAGATTCTCTTGGAAACTACCGGTTGACTGCAATACAATCCATCTCTCTGGCCTTAATAGTGTGAACGAAAAATGGGCTATGGAATAAACCTGACAAGCTCGGGGCGGGGGGGGGGGGGGGGGGGCACATGGCAGGCCTGCCAAGTTCAGTCACCAAAAGGAATCACAGCACAGTCTGATCATAAATTCCTAGCAGAGCAGACCATGACAGGTAGTCACATCCCAGACCTGTAACTTCCTTAGCAAAGGTCAATCTTGACTTTAAGTAAGCCCTGTCCACAGTTCTTATGCATCTAGGATAACATACGTTTGAAATGTCAGAGTAATTTTATTTTCTAGACCCCTCAAAGGCAAAACTGCAGGGACCAGAGCACAAAACCACCTGAGCAAGAGACCACAGAACCCTTCACTGCTATCTTATCCCCCGCACCATCTCTATATACTGTAAATGTTAATTAACTGTCTGGTAACCACCAATGTAAAAAAAAAAAATACGTGCTTCTCCATTTTGCTTTTTATCGAGTTCTAGCGATTTCCCCCCCTTTGCTTTCTCCCGCCTCCCTAATTTACCACCAGGGCTTTTTGTGCCCTCCTTACATTTCCTCCTTTGATTCTAAATGCATAAAAGGAACTATCATTCTCCAGAGCATTTTCTCTGTTGAGGTTTGCTTCCAGGCATGCCCTCAAAATCTGGGTTCAAATAAACTCTTACAAAACTTTTCTGTAGCCTGGACATTCTCTGGTGGACAACAGTGACACTGCAAGTGTCCTGCTCCTGAAGTCAGCGGCTGGGGCAGCCAAGGATGGATACAGCTGTTTTCCTCTCCATGGCCCCCCCAATCTTACTCCGATTTTGAGGTTTGCATAGGCTTTCTCTGGGAAAGTCACTTTGGAAGGGTCATTTTGGCCTGGGTGAGGTTGCTGGTTCCTCGATTGGTCTGATCCCACCTGCATTATCGCACACTGAATATCCTCAGTTTGGTCTGCTGACGCTGTCTAGGCTGTCCTGTAAGCTGGGGGAGTCCATTCTTATTTGCTTACTTCTTCTGTCATCTCAACAGGAGTTGGGGAATAAAGAGGAGGTCAGCTTATTATTTTAGTGAGCTAAAAAATACCGTGGTTATGAGCTGGTCAGGGGGAGAAAAATAGATTTCTGTTTCACAACTCACAAAGTTGACTTCAGATACTTTTACCACTCCTTTACAGATGCACTCCTTCCCTCAGAATATGCCCTTGGAACACCCAAGGCCCGTGGCCCTCACTGCCTCCCACTTTGATGTCCCCCCCCCCTCTAATGACCCCCCTTAGGTTTATGCCAAAGCCTCCCAAAGCCCCTTTGGTTATATAGGGGAAACCAGGCACAGAGCTAGTGTTCTCTGGGGATTCTATCTCCATTGATCTGAAGAGTTCAGATGGGGGTGAGAAAACTCCTGAAAATGTACGATAGAATTACTTTGTTTCTCCAGAGTCTACCTTTGCTGATTTCATTTTTAATATCCTTGTATCAGATAGGCTCCTTGCCCTCTATCACCATAGAGTTGATCAATTATTTTAGACTGACCACAGAGACATATGATATAGAGATATAATAAGAAACATAGATTGGGTCTTCAACCCCAGTGCCTAGCACAGAAATTCTAAAACCCTTGGAATTTCCTTAGTAGGGGTGAGAGGAGCATCTATTGTTATTCATAATAAGCTCTTTTCAACCTTACAGAGTCTATGCTAATGAAGTAACTCTTGGAAGAGGGAGTCTTGCTGCCAAAGAGACCAACCCTGTGATTAGAGAGTTGGAACTTTCAGTCCCATCCTTGACTTCCAGGGAGGGGAGAGGAGCTGGGGACTCCATTCATCACCAATGGCCAATGTTTAAATCAACGGAACCTACATAATGGAATCTTCACAAAAACCCTAAATAAAGGGGTTCTGAGAGCTTCTGGGTTTGTGAACACAGCTGGTGCTGGGAGGATGGTGAACCCCAATTCTATGAGGACAGAAGCTCCTGACCCTTCCAGACCTCACTCTATGTTATCTTTTCATCTGGCCATTCGTTTGCATCCTGTATAATAAAGCAGTAATAGTAGGTAAAGCCCTTTTTTGGATTCTATGAGTCATTCTAGCAAACTATTGAGCCTGAGGAGGGGGTTGTGGAAACCCCTGAGGTGTAGCCAAATCAGACAGAGGTGTGAGTAACCTTGGGGACCCACTGCTTGTGATTGGTGTCTGAGGTAAGGGGTAACCTTGTGGGATTGAGCCCTTAACCTGTGGCGGGGAAGGGGGTCTGTGCTAACTCTGGATTGCTAGTGTCAGAACTGTTTAATGTGAGAGGAAGAAAACCTCAACACAGAAGTGTTGTGAGAAATAGTTTTCTTTCATGAGGTTATTTAGATTACAAGAAAAAAAGTCAAATATGTGTCAAAAGAATTTAAGCACTTCCCACATCGGGTGTCTATGTTTTTTTAACGAAAAGCATAGAAAGAAAAATAAAGTTACACATTCGATAGGCTCCTTAAACAAGCTGATCCTATGCCAGAACCCATTCAACTTGAACTGGCCATGAGTAGTATTCTAATGGTGATTTATAACCCAAGTCTCTTTACTATTCAAGGCATCACACAGCCCTAAGCTCTGGCATCCAAACAGCAACCAACAAATTAGCATTAAACTTGAAAAATCCAACCAAATAACTGCACCCAAAGACTGACACACAAAGGCATTGCAGTGTACTCCAGGGCTGCAGAAAATACAAAACTGGATTCACGTATTTAAGTGGAATACGGCCATTTTTGAAAAATATCTGCCACATACCCTTTTACTTTGATATTTATATTTCAACATCCTTGTTAATATCACGAGTCACAAAGTTTATATCTGTAAAAGCCTTCAATTGTGGATTTTTAAAAAAGGATACCACATAGCAACTCCCATAATTTTAACCTCTGACATATACAGCATGTGTTAATACTATTTTTATTCACAGAGTATCATCTTAACTCTTCATTTTCTACATACAGAAACTAAATCCAATGACAATAAATGACTTGCTCAAGGCCAAGAATCCAATAGCTACTCAGCAAATGGGGATTGTTTGGTCAAATAAGTTTGCAAATGTTGAATTAAACACAGACTCTTAGAGCCTTTACTATACTAATGGCTCTGTACTATACTAAGACCGTCCGAGAGAAGAAATACAGTAGGCAATTTGTTTCATAAACGTATTTGACCACAGATGTCATGTGCCCCAGATAATACTGCGGAAGGCGAATAGGAAATGCTATCTTAAACTGTTTCCTAGAGATGTTTCTTGTTTCCCCAGAATTAATCATCTCAGTGTCACCAGAGAAATCTTCCTAAAATTGTATCTGGTTATGGAGTCCTTCAGCTTATATCCCTTTACTGGCTCCCTTCTGCCATCTGGGTTAAGCCCACTCTGGCATAGCATGTCAGGGCCTCAATAATCTGTACAGAACAGATCTTACTCCTCTGCACCTGGTACTTTCCGCTTCCAAACTATAGTTTTAAATCCTCTTCTCATACCTGTGCACCTGAGAGACACCACAAACACAAATCCATTAGTAGCGAGGTTTAGGGGGGTAGGGGTGGCGAGGGATTCCTTAAGAGGTATGTCTGATTCCCAAGTGGTCTCTGGAAGCAGGCTTGCAGAGACGTAGTTTGAGAAATGATCTCTTTCTTTTTAAAAACCCTTTAAAAATGTAAAAGCTATTCTGAGTTCAAAGACAGCATAGAAACAGCCCAAGGCCTATATGTGCACCCCTCCCCCCACCCCCCAGCCAGTTTGCTGACTCCAGGGCATTCAAAACTGCCCACAGTGCCTCAGAACAGGGAAAGAAAATGAAGGATGCTCCACGCTGAGACTGTGGAAGCCAGAACAAGATGGACAAGGGACAACCAACAGACAGTTAGTTTGAGGTATGGTAGTGAAACAACCAGGCAAGACAATCCCTAGTCACACCTTGCTTCTCATTTGAGACCTGATAGCTTTTGAGACAGGAATACCTGTTTCCAGGTATGAACACTGCTCGGGATGGAGACACAGGGTATTATTTCCAATTGCTGGTAGCACCCAGGAAAACTAGAGTGCAAACAACTCAGAAGACCAGCAACCAAAATATCCCACTCAGCATCAGTCTATGCCAATCCTGCATACTCTGAAAAAAAACACACAAAAAAACAGCGAGCACAAGCTGCAGCAACTGTGTCTTCCCTCGGAATGTATGACCAGAGTCATAGCGAATACAGACCAGCTGCCAGGGAATCTCACGCAAAAATGAGCTCACCATCAGCAACCCAGCCAGCTACTTGTGGAATGCAAATGAAAGAGGTCATGAAGAAGAAGAATTGGCACTCAAGGAAGGAGAATCCATAGAGAAAATGGAAAAGCAACTATCCTTAGAAAGATAAAAGGGGAATGTACATCCATGGAAAAAAAAAGAACCATTATAAAAATCCAAATAGATCATTAAAATTAAAAAAACTGTTGAAATAAAACATTCATTAGAAGGGCTAAATAGATGACCTGATGTGCAAGTTTCAGAGAATATATGAAATGAAGACACTTTCCTACAAACGTGTCTCCATAGCACAAAAGAATGAAGAGATGGAAAGTATAAAAAATGTTAAAAGGTAAGAAAAATATAACTGGAAGTTTCATCATCTAATAAAAGTTCCATGAGAAAATAGAAAGACAGTAGAAAAGAAATATTTCAAGTAAGAGCTGACAAAGTCCCCAGAATTGAAATACATATAAGTTGACAGGCAAACAGGCCTATCAAGTACTTCCCTACGTACGAAGTGAAATTACACATATGCACATATATGTACAAGTATCCCCAATCACAGTATAGTGAAATTTCACAACTGTTGTGGTAAAGAGAAATCTCAAATGCAACCAGGAAAAAACAAAGGCAGATTATAAAACAAATGTGCAAGAATCAGTAATATAATTCTCATCAGCATCAATAGATGCAAGAGCACAATGGATGCAAGAGAACAGTGGAGCAGTACCTTCAGAGGACTTAAGAAATTGTGCACCTAAACTTCTGTTATCTAGCCAAACTACTCGCAATTAACATGGCAGCAAAGAAACATTTTGGACATGCAAATACTCAAAGTTTACCATTAGTAATATTTCAAGGAGATAGCAGTAATGCACAAGAAACAATGTTGAGCCAAGAAATCTTTGCAACTTGTTTCCCAAATAAGCACTGATCATAAAAATGTTATTTAACTAACAATCTGAGAAGTTAAAGGAAAGATAACACCAACATGGGAAATGGAGTGGGAATCTGAGAAAAGTAAGAACAGAATAAGGTTCTTAACTTATTTGGGAAGGAAGGTTTAGAAACTGATTTTTCCCTAACTGCTTCCAAAATTAGTATGTTAAAATGTGTGTTAAAATCTAAAATTATAGTTAGAACAAACCACTGGAGAGAAAAAGTAAAATGCATAGATGTACAGACATAGTAAAGGTCTGGTAGGGCCATTGCTCCAATAATAATAAACTGCTCATGGTTTTCCTCACCTGCGAATGCAAGTCCCAATGCACTGTCCACTTTTTTTTCCAGCCTGAGTACAACCCTCACCTAAATCTTCCCAAAAATCCTCACCTTTCTCCCTGATCCCACTGTATGATAAACACATTTCTATCATAGCATCTACAACACTTTATTAAACTGTTGTTCACAAAACAATCTCACTGACTAGACATAAGTTCCTTGAGGCCTAGGAGAACCTCCTGATTTCTGTATCCTTTACCACATTGCAATTACTCAATGTTTGTTGAATGGATGGCTGTTCATTCAATCGTCAACCATTCAAACAATGAGGCAACTTTTACACATTTCAGAGGCAACTTTTACACATTTCAAACAATTAGAGACTAATAAGAGATTGTATATGACCCAGGCTATAAATGATTAAGTGACGGTAAACTATCTGTTGCATGAGGGCAAGGAGAGTGCATCCTTGCATCTTTTTGTTAAGTTTCGAAATCAACAGATGATGCAAGGGGGTGGACTAGACAATGTGAAGGTGGCTTCCACTTCCAAGGCTCTAAGTTTAGAGAATAATATTTAGGGACACTTTGCTTGTCCCTGAAATCATACTTCACCTCCAGAAGCTCTATGTCATCACGGTTTTCAGTTCCAGGAATATTCTCCATCAATATGGTAGACATCACTTTCACATTCATCTTCACCATGTCCAACTCACTGTGCAATTTTCCAATCTGTAGGAAGCAACACAGTCAGTCACCAGTCAGTACGTGGGACACATAAAGAATGGCTACCTCGTTTTCTTCTCTCAGGGGCCATTTGCTGGAAGACAAAAACGCTTTTGTAGAATTTCATATTTTCAAAATTTATATTTAAATTCATATCAATGTACGTATATGTTTTACAAATATATAATCTGTCACCTAACGGGACTTAAGATCTCTCATATGCTTTAGGAACGTTAAAAAGTAAAGAGGGAAAAAAAATATCAGATTAGAACCAATATGGAGAAGGGCCAAGGTGACCTCACAAGGAACCAGGATAAATTGGAAAATGTCAGTCTGGGTTTCTTGGCAACCACTGGGGAAAAAAGAAAATAAAAAATGAAGGTATTACAGTTTCCCTGGTATTAGAGAAGGAACAATCAAGACAGAAACACTTTTGTTTTCTTTCCTGGGATTAAATTCTGAGAAACTAATCACATGGATTTTTATAGAACGCTGAATAACAAATACTCCAAACTCCTCAATGATAGTTCCCTGAGAGCAGAACAGAAATGAGTTTCATATACTACTGGCTCATCTGGACCTCTGATAAACAGATATAGACAAACTCGTCCATGTAATTCAGTTTCCACAATTAAGACAAGCAATAAGGCTAGCTACCACTTACTGAGGTTTCTGAAAGGGTATATGGACAGTTCTTTCAGGAGCAATAGGGATCAGCTGGTTGACACAAGATCCATCCCACAGCCCAACCTCCACAGAGACACAAAAGCACAACTGTTAAGAGCCTGGGCATCGGGACCAGCCAGAATCCACGGGATTAAGTCCACTTAGAACTGAACCGTGAAAGTCACATAGCTCTAGCCCTCTCCTCTGCAAAACGAGGGTTGTTCCTGGGTGCCCACCTCATCATGTTAAGAAGAATAAACAACCTGTATATAAAGGAACTGCTTAGAACTTAGAAAAAGTCATCAATAAAATACAGTTGTTGCTGTTGTTACCTGTTCTGGCTCCAATGTAATAGTCATGTGCTTGGGAACAACGACAGAAGGAAGAGCTGGTGCCGTAGGAACAGATGTTGGTGGATTCGATGAGACCTGGGCAGTCTATCAATGAGATGTGTTATGATTATTATCTGAATTAACGTAACCACCCAAACCCAGTTTTTCTATTCCGATGACTCAATTGCTTTCTCTCAACCAAAGTCCAGGTTATAAGGTAGTAGCCCAGAGTATACAAAATCATTGTGTGCAACCTGCCCAGCATTTTGAGAAGAGTATTAAGCAAACGGTGTGCCCAAAATAGAGTAAGTATTCAATAAAAGGTGGCCATTATGATTATTAACTGAATTAATATTTAATAAAATGCTTAGTTTTTACCAGGGGTCCGCAAGATAAACTGCCAGAGTACTGCTGTCCTCTTTTGGGGTTGTTAAAAACAAATGGTAAATCAATTTGTGTCCAGTCTTTTTAAGCCACAGCTGTCAAGACATCTCCTTTTCCACCAGTGAACACCTCCCTGACTCAGTACCTCATTTACAACCTTGGGAGGAGGGCCCAAGCACAGGGCTCGGGACCAGTGCTTCTCGACCTTACGGTGGAGAGAAATCATCTAGAAATCTTTTAAAAATAAGATTCTGATTTAATCTAAGGTTAAATATACCTAACGTGCACCCAGATTATACCCTAAATCATACTTTGAGTAGCAAGGTTCGAGGCCACTGCTGTACTACACTGCGCATGGAAGAAAGAACAAAAGGGGCATGGTAAGCAGGTTCAAGGGCAGATAAAAGGATGGGGAAGAAGGCTAATGGCCAGGAACAGCCTGCACAAGTAAAAGAATTAGCCCTCAGGACAAAGCCTCCATGAAGATCAGTCTTCTGGTATCCACCGGAAGACTTGCTTATTTCACTGCGGCAGGACTCAGCAATCTACAGAAGGAAACAGTAGTTCTACTGTTTTCTTATCTTTATAGAAACTTAGGAGGTGAATTACAATCAGCCATTCAAAGTGTTACAGTTCAAAACGTTGAAAGTTATTTCCAAAGATGGGAATACACGGGAACATCCAGAAACTGTCCCACGGGCACAGTTTAATAATAAACAATGTAAGACTAACCTAAGGTAAAGACCCTTGTCTAGGCAACAATCCTTGCTTTTGAAAGCGGCCCTCTCCTTAGCCACGTGATTTCTATTTGGAGCCATCGTGTTCTTAGACTTCAGGTGATTGGGGCAGAAATAGGAAACTAACCCCAGTCGGTTCAGGGAGTCCCCTCTCCCAGGTTTTAATCTGAAAAAGCTAAAGGTATCCCATGAAAAATTGGGAGCAGTAATCCACTATGTGGAAAAAGCTAGTCTGCAATAAGAGAGAGGAATGAAGGTGATGAACACACAGAAGTAGACAAAAAATAAGGCTTGAGTGCTGGCTTCACTGTTGTCCCAGTGACCCAGCTAACACAAACCTTTTTGTGGCGTGGTTATTCTATCAGATACTACAATATCCTTCTAATAACTAATGCGTCTCTTGGCTAAGCAGTATAGTGCTAGGGTTGTCCCTTCTGATGAGAAGAGACCCATGTAATATACTATCTTACTCTACATGAGTCAAAGCAGGACCTCTTACCTCTTGCTCTGCTGTTTCGGCCTCTGCATCTGAGAGAGGAAACTGAACACCTTTTTTAAGCAGGTCAAGGTACACTTCTCTCACTTCACTTACATCCACGCCTCCTGGAAAACCCTGTGACCAAGTCTGAAAGCAGCAGCAAAAACAAAACACAGTTCTCACACTGGGGACAGAAAATGAGAGATTGACAATTATGTGGCTCACACAGAAAGAAAGCTACTTTTGAATGCCAAGGACGAAATGTACATTGTCAGAGACTGGAAAAATAACATAAAATATTTTTAATCATCAGACTCCCACGCCTCAACATTTTAATGAAACCCTGGAATAGACACTACTGTTTATGCCTGTACTAAATCCAGAACTAACAGACATATTCTTAAATAGCATCAGTAGCTCTTTTGCCAGGTAACTTTGAAAATACTCAGTTATGGACTCCAGACCATAGCTTTCATATCTGCAAAATGAATGTACACATCACTCATTTCCCTACCTGACATGAATAAAACAGAAACTAATAGTGGGGTAGGAAAATGACTACAAATTCTTCAGAAAAAGGGCACCACCCAATGCCAAAAAATTACTATTACACAAAAGTAGAAGGGTAAAATGCTATCTGGCTCAATCATAGGTTTGTAAAGGATCACTAAACCAATGGGTATGTCATTAAACCTCGAATTTTAGAAGTTTACCATCCCATAAGGTGTACAACAGACTCACCTTAATGAAATTCAAGATTCTGTTCTGAACGTCTAATGGCAAGTTGTATCTGGGATTCAGCAGCTTAACTAGACACTCTTTAACGAATTCCTTCTTCACAATCAGAGACTGGAAACTTGGACCACAGTTCTGCATGCACATGTCAATAAGCTAAATTAGAGAGAAAAGTTAAACATTAAGTTTCTTTGGCAAAGCCACCTCTGAAATATAAGACACAAACTGCTAAGGAATGATTTCCACCAGCATTCTAATTAACAAGCAGAACTGAGTATCCACTAAAACAAAGCAAAATGTTAGGTTCTGGGAATGTGAGGAAGTATAAGCATAATGCCACTGCTTAGAGGACAGACGCCCTGGGGAGTCAGGACACAATTCTATGCGCATTAATACTAATATAGGTAATAAGCGGGACATATAAACAAAACCCATGGGCTACAGACAGGGTCATATTTGTTCCAATTTTTCCAGGAAAGTCTTGGTCAAGTCCTGTTGTCCTGGCTTTATTACTGATTCTCCCTTTCACTGTCAAACATGTCCTGGCCTGGATGATAATCACCCTAAGTTACAGACCTTTATAGACAGATGTGATAATGTAGGGCTTGGTGGGCTTAGACTTTGGAAAAGGCTGGTTCTAAACTGGGCTCTGAAAAATAGTTAAGGAAAGTACAAATGAGTGCAGAGCTATACTGCAGACAGGTAAAGGATATTAAAAATATACATACAGGTGACAAGGCATAAGAATTGTGAGGAGGAAAATAAGCACTTCGGTCTGTAGAGGCTTCTTTATGAGGCAAAGTGGGGACCCTGAGGAGGTAGGATAAATCAAGTCTGGAGGGGAATCATGCAGACGGTGGGGATATTTGTGTGGCAGTGAAAGAATATGGACATTGCACTAAGAACCACGTAAGTGTTCTGATTAGTCTGTCATCATCACAGCTCCCTCTATCCTGAACTGGAGAGAAAGGTTAATGGGGGAAAGTACGGCTCAGGAAAGGTTTTCAAGCAGCGCTCCACAAAGGGAATTGGAGGGTGAAAGAACCTGGAATGACGGAGAAATCCAGTTAGGGACCCACTAGTAAGGCCTGATGCAGAAAGGCCTAAACTAGGGTGATGTGGGTGCCAGGAAGGGAATGACATGAGAATTATGAAGGAAGAACTTTCAACAACTGGCTGTTGGTCAAAAAACAAAGATGACTGAAAATTAACTGGCTATCATTCTGCATGAGACTGATGGCAGCTGGGAAGGAAATTTAGAAGTGGATAGGGTGGGGTGGTATGATTGGTCTAGGGTAAAAAGGATGGGTTGAAATTTAGATATTTTGAGTTTAAAAGTACCAGGGACTGAACGTTTGTGTCTCTGCCAAATTCACATGTTGAAGCCCCTAATCCCTAATGTGATGGTATATGGAGGTGGGGCCTTTGAGACGTAATTACATAAAGAGGGTAGAGCCCTCATGAAAGAGATTAGTGCCCATATAAAAAGGGGCTAAAGAGATGATCGCCCTCTCGGCCACATTGAGGATAAAACGAGATGACCACTTACAAGCCAGAATGTGGGCCCTCCACAGACACTGGGTCTGCCAGCACCTTGACTTCGGGCTTCGTAGCCTCCAGAACTGTGCAAAATAATGATCTGTTGTGGAAGCCCCCAGTCTGTGGTGTTTTTGTTAGAACAGCCCACGATGACTAAGACAAAATGGATGGTGGGACATTCAAGTAGAGATGCTTAGCTTAGAGCTGTACACGCACAGCTACAGTTGAGGAAAGTGTTAGGCCAGAAGAGAGTTATCAAGGCACCTATGATGAGCAGAGAGGAGAAATGGCTGCAATAAGGGGGTTCACCTGTTAGACCGGGAGATAACTCAGTAAGGGTAATCCAGGAGCAACCAACAGAAACTGAAGCATAAAATAAAGAGACCAAAGTGTCTGTCAAGTCAAAAAAGGGCAGAGTCTCCAGGAGGAGGGTGTGTCAAACAGTTAAGAACAGGGACGGAGAAACACTCAGCTAGGTTTGTTGATTAGTGAGATCATTAGTGGCCTTGCGGGCAGGGGTGGGGAACATTTTCAATAAAGAAACATGAGCTGAAGTCAGGCTAAGAATTAGTTGGTACTGAAGAACTGCATGCTGAAAGTGGATTTCTAAAAGTAATCTATAAACCAAATTAAATCGCTGGTTTCCTTGCTACTATCTCTCGGGTTAGAGAAGTCACAGAAACCATAATGTGACCAGGATAAGCATAATCATCCCTACAGAAAAGAAGCCCTGGAAACTGCCTTTACATCACGCTCTGTATTCTGTCCCTATAATGGCAATGCAAACAAGAAGGTATAAGGGCTATACTTTTAAGGGCAAGGTGGCTAAGGCAATCAGAACATCCAGAGGCGGCTGGGTCAAACAGGGACATTTAAGGCAAAGGAAAATAAAAGCAAAGCCCAAATCATACTAAGATGAATCTATGTTAATGACTTAGAGAAAGACAATTGAAAAGGTAAATAACAAACGACTTTGTGCTTATGCATTATTATGAGTTTTGATTAAGTGAAATGCTGAGAGGAATGCCTCTAGTTCAATGGGAATTGAGAGAAATACTTCATCCAAGTGGTTATGGAATCTAAGGTAATGTAGCCTCCAAGCCTCACTTTCCTTAATTATAAAATGAATGGTGAAGTTCTGGCTCAGTATACCACAAACCAATTGTCGTCTTTGGAGCACCAAGATTTTATAGCAGGTAACATTCCAGGAGGTTACCTGTACAAAATCAGAGTCAACGTGAAACACTAAGAATGTTAACATCTGGAGATCACAAATCCTGCCCTTCGTGTTTTCCTATTGGGATCTAGAATTTCAGGACTAATTACTTCTACGTCACCTCTTCCATTAGGTCACCAGTACCTCACCCCCAGCCTACTTAATTAAGCAATCAAATCTATTGTGGCAAGTTGAAAAAATTAAATATGTTGCTTTTACACATTTTGAAATTGGGCTTTGTTACAATTTACATGTTAATATTGTGTTTAAATTACCTATTCTTTAGAAATAGGACAACCAAGAAACCATAATCCCAGGCAGGAGAGAGAACCTAGGAGTCAAGAGAACAAGAGAAACTAAGACGTGTACCCGACTTGGGGCTTCACTGGTCTTTTGAGCTTGATCAGGCAAATCACTTATCCTTCAGTCTCCTCACCTGCAAAACAAGCACAACACCTCCCCCTCCAGAGACTTCTCGTAAGGCTTAAATGAAATATAATGTATATGAAGAGCTTGGTAACTATTTTTTAATCATCTGCTTCCATGGGCAATTCCATATCAGGAGAGAATGAGTTGATTAGCTGATGTAAGTATTCTTTTCAGAAAGCTGGAAGCAAAAGAGCTATTTGGTAATTTTATTTCTCATAGTAAATTTCTAAACCAAACACAGTAAACCAGGCTTTGGGGCCATCCAGAGCTGAAGACACCACCAAGGTCCGGACACCCTGGGGGGCGGAGCCCACTCTACAACAAAATCCTGAAGAAATAAATGTGTTTTACACTAATTCTGAAGCCCCACTAGCTCATCGCCTAGAGAACTCTCCAGGAAGGCCTATTAATTAATTGATTCCCAGGAACCTGTTCAACCACTTTCCATTTGTCAATAACAATATCTTTCTCAGACTGATCACAATTGACTCATTCAAGAAAAGGTAGCCTCTGGCAAAGAATTATCAAATCTGGTAACAAAATGCTTTTAAAATAATAAAACCACTGGCTTCTTGACAAAATGACTCCACTAACTGATGGCAGAAATCACAGTCTAGTCAGATCCCATCAAAGACTTAATCAAGGCTAACAAGTCCACGGAGAACCCAAATGACGGATGACACAAAGAACATGTATAACTGACTTTGACAGGCTCTCATCACTTCGGAGTAATAAAATGGAATGTCACATATGGGGATTCATTTTTAAAGAGTTTATTGGTAAACATATAATTATCTTGGACAGACACTAGAGAACGCTTTCTGTGACTCATTTCCCTCATAATCAAGTCTGGCTTAACCTAACATTAAAGTCAAGTCTGAGGCCTTAAACACACATGGGCAATGCAATAAGTAGTCTCAGGTGAGGTCATTGGGCCACTAAGTACACAACTTGGGGAAATCTGCATGAAGCTATCAAGAGTCAAAGTAGGTACCTCCATGAAATCTGACCCTAACAATGAGGGGCTATTCTGATCCCCCAACCTGCAGCTCACACCCTTCTTTTAGCACAGGTTTTAGATTCACTTGTTCTCATGTACGGGGATGGAAATCACAAGGTAGAGGATGTACAGTTACTTGAGGTGGAACAGGTAATAAGAACAGGCAGCTGGCTGATAGTAAGGCTTGAGAGACCAGACGACCCGAAGAGAAGAAAAGGTGGGAACGCAAGGAGAAATGGTGGGCCCCAAGAAACAACACTCTAGAATAACGCAGCTTCCTCAGAGAAGGGTCCTGGTGCATGCTCACAAGGAAAGAACCATGTTGGAGAAGACATGGCTAGGATGACATGTCAAGTAGGCTGGGTACAAGAGAAAGAGACAAACTCACTCTAGAGAATAAACAACTTCCGGAAGGTGAAATCGTACCACGTGCTGACATAGAGAAAGCGGCATCAATTCATCCTCTGCCTGTATCTTCCTTACTCAATTCTCCTAACCGTTGACAGCCTTAAGATATCCCAGATCCACTTCATCCCACAGCTGCATTTCTACCCCAATTCTATAGCACCTTCCATTAGCTCTTGTGTCTTCCTAGATGCTAGGAGAGGTAGGATGGGGGACCCCCCCACTAAAGCATTAATTCAGTCAACACATGGGTCCTGCACCATGCATGAAGGAAATGAGAACACAAATGAAACACAGCAAGGGGCTTGATTCCTTCTGAGAAGCAAGGTGGTATGGGGCAAGGGCATGGGATTTATTAGCTGAGGACTTGGTTGTATCTTGCCTAGACCACTTAAATCGTGGAGGGGGAAAAAAATCACAATCTCACTAGTCTCAGTTTCTTCACGTATGAAGGGAGTTAAGGATACAACTACTTCACAGGGTAGACAGGACCCATCAGGTGTCAGGCAAAGGATTATTTCCGTCATCCACCCATTTTTCTGATAGCTCTACTGAAGTGTCTTACTCCTCTCTCCAGCGTTCCCTCTATTCTGTGACCTCCATGGATGGCTGCTATGCGTAAAGGATAGGGGAGCGGTCAAAAAAAAGGTAAAGGAGGAAAACACCTATAAACTATATTCAGATCCCAAGTTGAAGGATGCCTTCAGTGATGGCATGCCTAAGACTGTTCCATTCATTTCTTCTCATTCAGTTACTCTCCAGGTAAGCAAGATGTGAGAAATTGTCTTCCGGGGCAAACTAGGACACAGAAGCTGTGCTCCCCTCTGCCCCATGGCCCTCTGGATAAACACTCCCAAAGCCTCAAAGAGCAGTGTGATGCTGGCTCATTAGTGCCATAACCATGCGTGGCCTGGGGCTGGTGGAGATCCAAAGGCATGCAGAAGAAATTAGAAATTAGAAAGCCACACAGCTCACTCTCAGGCAGCAGGCAGTCCTTGCAAAACACATCAAAGTACAAAGGGCAACTCACCAAAGTGAATGAAGAGGTCATATGGCCGAGGATGGAGGAAAAGGTAACAGGTGAAGTAAGTGTCCATACCCAATTTGCAGACAATATGGCACACAGCATTGCTTTAATTAACAAAGAATTTTCTCCAAAATATACTAAGCAGCAGAACTTGGTTGCAACTTAATGAGCTGCGAGCACCTCAGCATTCTACAAAAGTGTTCAAGTGTACCACCAAGCTAAAAGGGAGGCATTTTTTAAGACTTCAATTCTCCCGGTGTGGAACACTGACACTCACTTCTTGATCAGCTCAGTATTTACACTTAGTTTGACCACCAGTTCCTATATCCTGACCAGGAAAAATGCATTTTCCAAGAACACTCTTTCCACAAAATTCAATGCTATTACCATCAACTAACCTCTCTTAATTCTGCAATTCTCAATAAAGAGTTTTAATTCATACTGTAAATGACTTTTTGCTAACCTGTTATCTCAGAATATTTATGTTTCTTACCTAGAATCAAAAACGTTACAATAGCTTGAGAAATCCTAGAGCCTTAACTATAACGTGAAGGTACTTACTGACAAGGTAAGTTCGATTTCTTTATGGTTGTAGTTTTTGGAAATCCTTTTCTTCAAAGCTTTTACTGCATCTTTTGGCCTACAGCAGTAAATACAGTGATGTGATCAATTAAGGCATAGCTGAAAACAAGCAGTCTCTGAAAAGCAATACGCATTGTAGAAAGAGGAATGGCTAAGAAGACCCAGACTTTGGTTCTGCTGTGTGACCCTGGGTGACACTTAACCTTTTCACACCTGTTTCCTCATACATCTAGGTAGACAACAGTACCTACCTCCTTGCTAGAATCAAATATTTACTACAGCACTGTTTACAATAAAAACCGGAGACTTAAATATCCAATAATATGGGATTGAATAGATAACTTGTGGTAATCCCTATTAAGAAAGATTTTGTGGCTTTTCAAAATGTCTTATTAAATGGAATAATAATGGCATGCAAAAATGGTTCGTTACATGTTAATAGCCAAAGAAGTGGGCGATGAATCAATACTCCATAATGTTAACTATTGGTTTTGTTGGGTGGTGAAGGCATTTGTGGATTTTTATCTTATGTTTTTCTGTCTTTTATAAATTTCCTCTGCGAGTCATGCATCACTCATGTAAATGTATTTTGAAAAAAATGTTTATTTAAAATTAAATTTTAACCAGTGACACACACACACAAATGTATATATATGAGGATTACCGAGAAAGCACTACATTTTGGGAAATACACCCATATCCCTCTATCAATGCACACAACCAGTTTACAGGAAATGTAATTTCCAAAAGAATGGAGGTTACCCATTTTGATTAAGACTATTTGTATTTCCTGAGCACCCTATAGGTGTGGGGATGTAGAAGGAATTACTGCTAACTAGGTCGGCTTCTGATATGCTACAATTTTACATTACAAAAGGCAGACTGTGTATGTAGTATTAAGTAGAGGGTCAAATTTACTTTGACATGGTCAAAAAGTTACAAACTTCCAGTGATAAAATAAACACGTAATGGGGATGTAATCTACAACATGATGACTACAGTTAACACTGCTGTATGGTATATTTGAAAGTTGCTAAGAGAGTAAACAGTACAAATTCTCATCACAAGGAAAAAAAAAATTTGTAACTATGAGGTGAGGGATGTTAACTAAACTTATTGTAATAATCATTTTGCCATATATATATATATATATATATATATATGTCAAGCCATTATGCTGTACATTTTAAACTTATACCATGCCATATGTCAATTATATCTCAATAAAACTGAAAAAAGATACCAGTCCTTTTTACATATTACCTTCAAATTGTTATGTCTGCATAGGTTCATTTTTATACGATAATAATGACATAACATTACATATACTTACATGGTTTACAAAGTACATTACATAGAGCTATCTATATTTCTAAAAAAATTCTATATAAAATCTAGAATTGAATTCCTGGAAAAGTTTAAAAGAATAAAGATACTATTTTAGAAGGAAAAAAAAAATTTTATTTGTGATTCCCATTTTGTATTATCAGTGAAGAAATTAGTATTATCAGTGAAGAAATGGTTCACAAAGGAACCAAATATGATAAACAAGATTACATAAAGCATAAACACTTTAAAATACTAACCATAAGCACTTTCCACTGATAGTAATAAACTGTAATGTTTTCTTCATCAACATAACTACACTAAATCTCTTTTTCTATCAGTTATCACTTTAATAAGCACAGTAAAATGCAGAATTGTATCCCTTATAACAATCTGTAATTTAGACTAAATTCACAATAGTTGGCCTTCTAAACAATTTAAAAAACACACAATTCTTTAAAGTTTACAAGTATAACAAAAGATTGTATGTCATTTAAAAACACAGCATGAACATAGGCAAGCTGGCATTAAGAAGGAAAAAAAATTGTCTTGTGACAGAGAGGAAAAAAAAAAATTGCTAGATTATTTCTTGGTTACAATAATGACAACTGCCCAGGAGTCCACTAGCTTCTTGATAATATTTTTCAGCTACAGAAACATAAAGTATCAGCAATCAGAGCAGGGGGAATTCCTAAAGAAGAAAATAATCTCTCTTAAAAAAAAAAAAAAAATCTCTTAAAGAACAAGGAATTTGAGCCTCAGAGATAAAATTCGAAACTATTAAGGAAAGGATAAAGAGAAAAATTATAATGGATTCCCAGACATTCCACATGCTGAAACAAGCAGCTCCTTTAATACGTCAACCTGACATGTATTCAAAAGGCAGCAGGTACCTAAGGGGTGATGAAAGCACTCGTTCAGCAAGAAAACTAAAGAGTTTGCAAGATGCTTCTTATCGGAGGCAAATGCAAGAACCACACACTGTACTCACCCATCACTGGCAGTGTTAATTACGTCACAAATGTGCATGAACTGGCCCCAATCTTCAGTCTGAACTCCAGCAAATGTAGCCTTTTCTGCAAAGAAAAATTGCTTGTGATGACTTTGAGCTGCAACTGAATAAAAAATGTCTGGTCTTCCTGAAATAATCTGCCTGGAGTTTGCTAGCAAGTACCATTAAGTTTCTATTACCAAAGGGCAAAGAGATTTTTTTTCTCTGAGCAATCCTCAGTAATTCAGGAATCAATCAGAACCCAAGTTCACAGTGCTGTTGTAGCGACAGTAATGAGTGACCTATTAATAAAGACTGCAGGCACAACACCTGGCTGCAAGGCTAGGACATGGGACAGGTTGACTAAAGCTCCATCTGCCTGCCTGCTTTTCAGAGACGGACAGATACATATTGACTAGCCACCTAGAAGGTGAAGTACACAGTGCTAAGTATTTTATCTTATGTAATTTCATTTGACCTGCTGTTGGAGATAATGGAACAGAAGTTCAGACATGATAAGGAAAGTATGCAAGGCTACATAACCAGTACAAGGTCCAACTAGCATTCAAATCTAAGTTGTTTCATGCCAGTTTTAGAATTTTATTTATTTTTATTTATTTATTTTTGTATTAGTTTCAGGTGCACAAAACAGACGTTTATCATTTATATCCCTCAGTGTCACACCCCTCCCCCATCCACTATCCCTCTGACATCACACACAGCCATTACATTTCCACTGTCTCTATTCCTAATGCTGTACTCCGCTTTTTGTAAATATATATATATATATATATATATATATATATATATATATATATATATATAAACTTGTAGTTGACATTCATTATTGTTCAGCTTCAGCTTCAGATGTACAGTGCAGTGATCAGGCATCTACATCTTCCCTGAGGTGGTTTCCCTAACGATACAAGTGTCCATCGGATACCCTACAACATCTTTACAACATTATTGATTACATTTTAAAATCATTTATTCTCCTGGGGGAGGCAGGTGCTGAGAAAAAAAGAGATCAGAACTCCTGAAACTGTGTCCTTTAGCAGTTGAGCAAGGTCGCCCTCAGCACCTGTACCAACCAAAGCTGCACCAGGCAGCTCCTGTACCTACAACGCCATCATTTAACAATCAGGTTATTTTTCCCTCTCCAGACATCCTCCTTGAGAATACAAAATGCTGTCTGGGAAGGGTGGCAGAACACTCAACCTGAATGAGCTTAACCTCTTTCCCCCAAGAAGATTCCTCAGCATGAAAATACCAGGTCCTAGGGGGAATGAAAAGAACATTAAAAAGGATAACGGAGAATATAGGTTTCGTTGGGGACATTGCTTCCCATCTAGAAAAAGAACTATTTGAATTTGGCATTCAATGCACAAAGCTAACCAAACCTGTGTTGTTTAGGTATGTACTAGTATTATTCCTTCCGCCAGAGTCCTTGCTCTTCGTTCCATGCATTTCCTCCCACCTTCCTAGTAAACTCCTATTCACCCTTCAAAAGCGGTGGCAGTTAATTTCTTCCTTTGCACAAGTTTTGGCTGTTTCACATTTATCTTGCATTGTAAAGGGACTGTACTATAGTTACTACAAAATTGTGTCCATCTTCCCTACAAGATTGCACATTCCCTGAGGGTTGAGACCAGGTGTGACCTTTGCTTCATCTAGGTCCAGGCATATAGCTAGCAGTCAGTAAATGTTTGCAACATTAAAGGATTAATCATGGGGCGGATTAATCATGGGGCCACGGATTGGCTCAGTTGGTTAGAACACAGTGCTCATAAATAACATCAATGGTACTGATTGGATTCCCACGTGGGCCAGTGAGCTGCGCCCTCCACAACTAGACTGAAAAAAAACCAAAACAAAACGACTTGACTTGGAGCTGATGGGTCCTGGAAAAACACACTGTTCCTCAGTATTCCCCAATAAAAATAAAAAATAAAAAAAAGAATTAATCAGCCTGTGAAGATGCAGTCTGAATCCATTTCTGCTCAGGGTTCATTTTAATACCCAATGGGGATATAGGCAGCAACAGTTTAGAAAGCATTTCCTCCTCAGTGAGTTACTCTTACCCTTTCATAAAAGACGTGGGAACTAAGGTTCAGGTTAAGGGGTATGTTCCATGTCACACAGCAGATAACTGGGCTGTAGCCCAAACGCTTCGAATCTGAGCCTCCTCACCACACCAGGTTCTCGGAATTTCCTCACCCCACTAAGTTCCTGACATTATCATGCTTTGCTTGGCATCAATATGCACTGATGCCACCCCAGGTTCCCAAAGGGGGCATCGAGAACAACAAAAAAGGACGGAGCTGGCGCTGGTAACCGTCACGGGCTTCTGCATACGGCATTCAGAGTACAGCCACAGCAGAATGAGCTAAGCAGGTACCTGCGTGGTCCCTAGTGTTTTGAGAGGCCTCTGGTGACCCCAGATGGCTCCTCTGCTTCCCCTTCCTGTATATGCATTCTCTTTGTTTACCCAGAAAAGGTAACTCAGGTCGTGAGGGCTGGGCACCAGAGAGAACTAGTTTGAAGAGTCCTGCCTCTCACCCGTGAGGTCACATCACTTAACCTCCTTGACCCTTCTTTTCCTTCTCAGTACATCGGACGTAACAATAACGTGCTCTCTCAAGTGAAGGCACTTTACGAATAACCTTACCCTGGCCGAGAACTATGCCCTCCCCTTGCAGAAGCCCAGACACTCCACACCTGAATCCCATGTGTGGCTCACCTGTTCGGTTCCACTCCCCATGAGGCATTAAAAGGGAAGTAGATTTTGAGGAGGGGCGATAGTAGAAAGAGTCAGCCATAAAGAAATGTCTCAAAGGGGCCGGGTGGAATGCGGATGCCTTAGGAAAGTTGCAGGGGGAGGGGAAGGATTTCCTCCAACTTGGACCAACTCCGTCCTTCTCAGGCCGACAAGGGAGTCAAATGGGAAAGGTACCCCGATGCCCAAAGCCTGCCCAGGAGTCTTCCCCCGCGCCTCTTTACCTATGAGGAGGCCCACGGAGGTTGCATAAGGATCCCGGTGACTCTTCCCAAACGCCATGGTAGCCCCAGAGATTCGGGCCCAGGAAATCCGCCTCCACCGCTTTCGGGCTCCCGACTCCACCCGCTCGGTGTCCCTGGCTCCTCCTCTTCGCCCGAGCTCTTCCCGACCTCCCGGCGGAGGCTGCGCGTCTTGCCCGGCCGCTGCGGGGCGCCCGGCACCTGGAGTAGGGCGCCGGGCGCGGGGCCGAGGGGAGGGGCTCCGGGACCCCAGCGCACCTGCTGCGCTCCCGACTCCAGGTGGGATGAGCGAGCGGCGGCCCCCTGGTGGAGCCCGCGGGAGGGGCGCAGGGAGCGAGCTCGCGACCCAGGTGGACTTCTCGCCCGGGCGGAGCTGGGGGCCCCCGGAACCACAGCCTGGGAATTAGAGATCTCAGCTCTGATTCCGCCGCCTACTGGGCAAATTGCTGCTTTTCTCTGCGCCTGTGGTTCCCCATTGTAGAGAAGGAAATATGGTATTAATAACACAGATCTCAGGATTATTGTGAGAATTAGGGACGTAAACCGCTTAGGTCCGTGTCTGGCACCCACAAAATAAATATTTAACCACTGAATGAATCGAGTAACTATAAATATTTACTTCCACCCCCACCTTTGCCGGGAGATCCGGGAGGGGAGGTGTTTTCCTTGCCCTTTAAAGCTGCAGGTGATGGATGGGCAGAAAGAATGTATTTGGATTTGGGGGCCTCTCAGGAGCCAGCGTCCTTTGCCTCTCTCCTGTTCCTGAGGGACCACATGGCGCCGCTAAATATTGGATCCCCTGTGCCTCCCGATCTTGCTTCCTGCTGTCAGCTTGGGCCTGGTTCCACCGCCCTTCTTTGGCCTTGGAAATGATGACGAGAGATCAAAGGGGCTTGGTCTTACATATTTTAGGATAGAAATCAAAACCAATTGCAATGCATGCCAAGGGGCTAAGCGACTTTTTTTTCTAATTCTGTTATTTTTAATTTTTCTCTACCTAAGTGACTTGAGATTCTAAAACCTAGAATGAACTATTTTGGTTGTGATGTTTTTTCTCATAATAGGATTGGTCCTACCTGTAACTATGCTCTCCACCTGCTTATCCAGGGTGAGTAGCTATTTCAGAAGGTGCCATTTATCAACTTCCTTGGTCATGACTACAGCCTCTGCTGACATTGTTGAAATCCTCTTTGTGACATCATCAACCTAATCTCTATTCCATGTAATAGACTCTAGCAAAATATTTTGTCTTCGCTGAAGCCCATCATCAAGCAACGTTAAAGAGAAAGTCAATTTTAGAGTGTTTTCAGGGCTGCTGGTTGGTGTCCGTGGCCTTTTATCAGCAAATAAGAATTAGGAAGGAACCAACCCTCCAGACAGACTTGCAACAAAACTGGTACTTCTTATGGGAGAGGTTGTTTTGGCTTTTATTTTCTGGTGTTCTGGGATTGAGGCACTGAGAACAGGAGAAAGGACACCGGGGAGCCTATTTAGAACATTATGGCTGGGTAAACAGAACCAGGTTAATGAGTACTATCTGTGTTCTATCTCAGCTATGCCTGAGGAGATGCTTTTCTCTCCCCAGGTTCCCACAAGGGTGTTGTGGTGGCCACAGCCTTCACTTTCCATGCTCTGCCACTTTTTCCACGATTCCCTTACTCCCCATGGGTGAAAAGCAACTCAGTCAATGTTAATATGGTCTGACAATGGGACAGTAGAATTCATAGCCAAGTTAAGATGACAGAAGGGACAGAATTCCAGAAAGAAACAAGGGTTAAATTTCTGGATACCAGGAGCAAAATTTCACCACAATTTCAATTCCAAGAACACTTATTAAGCATTTATTTATATGTAAGTCTTAATGCTAGGTGGAAGCAAAGAAAATAACCTTTATTTAAAATTCACTAAGTGCCGGAAATGGAAATCTAAATGTAGTTGTCACAATCCTGGAGGCAGGTAGCATTCACCTCATTTTTGCAAATATGTAATCTTAGATTAAGAAAAATAAAGCTTATAAATAGTTTGGATAGAGTTTGAATCATGGCTGCCTAATACTGAAGTCTCTATTATTGCCAGTAGGTGAATCTACTCAGTGAGCATGACATCTCATTGTTTAAAAAGATCTGTTTGATTCAAAGGGAGACTGCCTGAAGAAGATAGGAATAGGGGCAATCAGATATGTTGCTGGGACAGGGTTCTGCTATTCCTTTTGTACTTGTTCAAGAATGCTAATATTTTCTGTTCTAGA
Source organism: Rhinolophus sinicus (assembly GCF_057876585.1). NCBI lineage: Eukaryota > Metazoa > Chordata > Mammalia > Chiroptera > Rhinolophidae > Rhinolophus > Rhinolophus sinicus. The sequence goes on from NC_142512.1 coordinate 32,538,212, forward strand.
ACTATACGCTAGGTATGTCCTAAATACACTACATGCATTGTCTCCTTTAATCCTGTAATAACTCTATGAAACTAGTTTTACAGATTAGAAAATCCAAAGAAAGTCTGACTCCAGAAACTGTGACTTTACCCTTTATACTAGGCACCTCTCATGGGTAGAGCCCTTGACTGGTTCACTCTTTTAAATAAGTGGGTTCTAGGTCATGTACCTGAAAACGAGGCGACTGAACGTGGCAAGTACACGTCTACAGGACAAAGTTGACCCATCATCAGGCTTTACACAGTGAAGACTCATTTTTATTCTCTCATTTAATTCTGTTCTTACCACTAAATTTCTTAGATTATCAGATCTGGATATGACCTTAGAAACCATGGTCTCTATCCCCATCATCTTATAGATGAAACATGACAGCCAAAGAAGGGAAGTGGCTAGCCCAAGGCCTTCCAGCTCCAGGCTAGAAGAATGCAACACAGTAGCTTAACCCTAAGTCCCAAACTTTTACCACTACAGGCACCTCCTCTCTTTTTTAATATTTCAGTGTGCCCTCCCCCCCAACTTTCCCCACGGTATTTCCTCTAGCCCTCTTCTTATCCTTTTTCCATTGGTTACAGTTCCAAATGGCACCCACTTTCTACGCCAGCTGCCCCACTGTTAATTTTCATAGTGATCTGATCATCACATCTGTCAGTCATTCCTCAGCCTTATTTCTTTTCCCTCTCTGTAGTATGTGATGTCACTCCTATGAGCCATTCTTGCCTCCTTCACTTTTCTATCCTCTATTATGACTACCCTATATCCTATTTTCTGACTGCTACTTCTCATGGTCTTCACCTGGCTTAATTTTACTCCCTCGCCTGCTAAACCTAAGTAAGCCACCCCACGGGTCCACAGTCTACCTTTTCCTCTTTTTCCACTTTCCTCAGGGAGCCGCCTTCTTGGCCCTTCTTTCTGACACCTCTTCTGAAGACTCCCAAGAGAACTGAGCCCTCTTCTCTCGTCCTCCATATAGGTTTCTTTCTTAGAACTCACAACGCATTATTCTACTTCTTTGTTTAGAAATCTATTTGCTGCCTCCTAGATAGAAGCCCTTCAAGGAAATAGGACCCTATTTGTTAGACTTGGTATCCAGGCACTTAACAGGCCTTAAGGGATGCTTATTGAATGCATGAATGGCTCTCCGAAATCTTGAGCTCCAGTTCTGAATTCCCTCCTGGATGCCCTGTTGGAACCTTGACCTCAATATAGCTACACTTACGATACTCATCTCCTTCCTTTATGATCTCAATATCCTACCTGACTTGTTTTGGTGGCCATGATTATTGATATATTGGAATCACAGAGGGTACTGTAAAGACTACTGATGCTTCAGTCTCTCCCTCAGAGATTCTGATTTAAGGAGCCTGGGATGCATCAAGGGCATCAAGATCTTTAAAGGTCCTTGGATGGGCTAATGGTACCATAATTTCCCAAATAAAAAATTTTGAAGTTATGCCCAACTCTTTCCTTTCAGTCAGTGCCGGATTCCTGTGTTCTTTATCTCTCTCCTTCCTCTATGGACAGTGCTCAATCCATCAGCTCTTACATGGTATAAGCCTTAACGCTATTTAGGGATGAAATTGGACTGAAGCTTGGATTTTCCCAAACAACAAAGACCCTGTGCATCTAAAGACATATTATTTATCTTTAAAATTGACCCTCTTTTATACAATGATTTTGCCCATTATTTTTTAAAACCATTATGTGCAAAGACAAATGTTGACTTTATTACCACTTTTTTTTTTTTTTTTTAATTGGGGAAGGGGAACAGGACTTTATTGGGGAACAGTGTGTACTTCCAGGATTTTTTTCCAAGTCAAGTTGTTGTCCTTTTCAATCTTAGTTGTGGTGGGTGCTGTTCAGCTTCAAATTGTTGTCCTTTCAGTCTTAGTTGTGGAGGGCACAGCTCAGCTCCAGGTCCAGTTGTTAGTTGCAGGAGGCACAGCCCACCATCCTTTGCAGGAGTAGAACCGGCAACCTTGTGGTTGAGAGGACACGCTCCAACCAACTGAGCCATCCGGGAGCTCAGCGGCAGCTCAGCTCAAGGTGCCGTGTTCAATCTTAGTTGCAGGGGCACTGCCCACCATCCCTTGTGGGAGTTGAGGAATTGAACTGGCAACCTTGTGGTTGAGAGCCCACTGGCCCATGTGGGAATTGAATTGGCAGCCTTTGGAGTCAGGAGCATGGAGGTCTAACCGCCTGCGCCACCGGGCCGGCCCTCCACTTGTTTTTTAATATATTAAATCTTGGCAACTCCTGATTCTGGAAATGAACTTCAAAGCTCAGCCTTCCCTGTCTTCCTGCTCTTGGGATCACCTCTATCAGCTTCACATGAAAGGGCTTCTCTCCCCAACCTGTACCCTAAGGGCCATTTTGTTCCATCTCTACGGGCTTTCTCTAAACTCAGAGACCTGAGAGAGGACACGGCACAGGAAGAGTGATGGGAACAAGCACTATGTACTTCCTACTGTGCAGCCACTGTACAAAATGCTTTGGTATCTCTGATAAACCTCATAACAATCTTATAAACTAAGAATCATTATTTCCGTTTTACCAACTGACTTGCCTAAAGTCATTCAGAATCAGGAGATGAATTTGATTTGCTTCATTTTAAAGCTTCGGCCCTTTTCCAATTTCATCTTGCTGCACTCACAGCACAATCATATCATTGATTTCGGGGAGTACCTGCGGCATCCAGCCTAGTGCTGAAACAGGGCCCTATTGGGATCCCCACAAAAGAGGCCTTGCGATGTCCCAGGCCTCGCCTCTCCCTGCCCTACAGCTCAACCATTGAAAAACCCGCTCCTTGAGGTTTGAGCTTGAAATGTCCCCTGTCCAGTCCTTGCTTTAGATAATTACCTTGAAACTTGTGCTTGCTTGTGATCACAGTACCCCTTGCTTATGATCACAATCTCTATGGCCTAGCATTCTTTCATCACTGCTCCTGGGTCGGTGACCACACTGGAGAGACACATCGCCAGATGTGTCTGCAGACCCCCAGAACCATCACTTAGCCTCTGGAGGAATATCTAGATTTTCCCTTAAACGTCCCAGGCTAGTCTGAGAATGTTAAGGCAGTTTGTGGAGGTGTTAACCCGCTGCCTTCTCAGACCACTGGAGCTCTGGTAATAAACACTTATTCTATGAGCCAACTCCTGTGTGAGTCTGTTGGCTGAGCGGCGCAGGCAGCATGAACCCCGGACTCATTTGGCCTCCGGTTTCAGTTCTTCTCATCCAGCAATACCAAATGGAAGTTTACTGATTTGACCTTAAACATTTACCCTTCCTCCAATAATGAACTTTTCAACCATGCAAATGCTTTCATTAGTTGCCCTCATCATCCCAATGATGAAGAAACACCACTGGGATCTGGGACTAAGGGTTCTCATTGGTTACATTTGTCATCTCCAAGGATTCCTCTGAAGCTTAAAACCAAAGTATTATCTGGAAGATAAACTAAGGAAACCAGTATGTTTATAACCTAAGCTAACTAGCTTTCTGTAGGTTTCAGGACCTAACCAATTCACACTTAACTCATTTGGGATTTGTAGTTTAATTCCTATGTGTTCCTTTGGAAATCTGGCTTAGATTTGCAAATCAGGTCACCAGGGTTCAAATTCCAGCTCTCTCGGGTGATAAAAATAATTCAAAATCCATAGGGTTGTTTTGAAAAATAATGAAATGATGTATGTATAGCACTTAGAATGGTGCTTGGCATATAATAAAGCTCAGTAAATATTCACTAGGTATCATTTTCTCCTTTCAGCCTACCAGGTGGTAGAAATTTCTATTAGAAAATAGCCTTTGAGGTTTGGCAAGTCTCCCTAAAAGCCACTATTTAAATATGTAGGTGTTACCTGCTTGAGAAAAGGTCCTATTAGCACCACTAGAATTACACCAGTCAGACATTTAGTTTCTATTAGCATTTTATGAATAATGTGTGATTTGTTGAACAATTTACTTGGAAAAAAGTCTTCTAGGAATGGGGCTCTGAAAAACCTGAGAGGTGGGATTTGGGCTGGAGTGGGGGAAAGACAGGCCAGGAAGAATGCAGCTGGAAGGTTTCTGCAGAAGAATGTTGAAAGAAGGGCCTGGCAGGAAGGTAAACAGACACACTTAATTTAGATGTCAAACTTGGTTCTGTGAAGGCTTCAAAAAAAACCCAAGTTTTCTTCCCACCTTCTAAGTTCTTCTAGTTGGTATAATAATCACATTAACAGAGATAGATTAACATTAGAAAATGTACAAAGTTTACGTGAATGCTTGTTGGGGTGCCATAAGAATGAGACTAAAAACACATCAGGCAGTTGAGGTTTATATGCCAGTATGGACAAAGGAGAAAGGGGGGTTGGGGTCTGAGCTTTCTAAGGAAAAGTGCAATTTACAAGTAGCTGAGGAAGCGCAGGACACACGTGGCAGGCAAATTCTTGCTAGGCAACCCAGGAACAGTGGGACACAGCAGGGCATCTAGCTACCAGCCCCCTGCCAGGAACCTTCCAATCTAATACTAAGGTGAATATGCTAAGACTCCCTTCCTGGAGCAGGCCTTCCACCTAAATCTATTAGGCAGGAAAGAGGGAGGGTCCAAGGTTCTTTCTGAGACTTTTGTTTCTTAATAGCCAGTTTAAAATCAATACCATCCCCAAAGGCCAAGTTTTGGGGTGGCAAAAGTCTGGTCCCCTTTAGTTCAAATCCCTGCCCTGCCAATCACTGTGACCTTTGACAGGCAACTCATTCTTTCAGAGTTCTTTCTAGCAATGGAGCTAATTGTACATTTCTCAAAAAGTGGGTCTCAAGATTAAATGGCACAACATTTGAACACTTTTAACAACGGCCGTGGCGTATCACTGGTGCTCTGTCATTGTTAAAGCTCAAAGCCTATAGTAGGCTCGTATTCCCTACTGTCTATCCCATAATCTTGGCCTGTTATCACACTGCTTATACTCTGCAATAGTTTTGTGTAATTATTCGTTTACTTGTTACCTGTTTGCAAGACTTAATATTGCCCCCCTCACACTGCCAAACATACCCTTTCGTTAATTCTCCATTGCAGTTTCTCTGAACCCCTGAGAGCAGACATACTCCCCAAAGGTGCACATTTGCTTTGCCACATCCACACCTCCCACTCTTCTTCAACCCACATTAGTCCAGCTGTGAGGTCCCTTTGAAAGGACCTGGTCTTTCCAATACTAAGGAAGAGCCTCTGACAGCACCTCACTTTCCCTCCTGCTACCATTTGTCACAGTTGCCCCTAGGGGCCTGTTTCTTGAATACATTTCTTCTCTTACCTCTTAGGGTACAAAGGGGCACTCTCCTGAACTTCAACTAAAGCCTCACTGTCTGCTCTGGCCTTCTTTATCCTATTATCCTGTTTTATTGTCTTCATAACACTTACTATTGGAAATTGTGTCATTTCTTTATTTGCATGTTTATAGTTGTTACTGCCCTCATCTGGCTCTGAGGGCAGAGAAAGTTGTTTTGTTCACCACTGCATTAGTCAGTGACTGCAATTCTGCTAGTACCGTCCGTGGTTCAATGAATATAAAACTCCTTTTGTTGTAAGATGCACTATTGTCTTAGGGACTATTAAAAGATAAAATGTTTCAATTAAACTGTGACATACTGCTTCCTTATCACTTATAATTCTTGTTTTATATTTATTTAAACAACCCTTGGAGACTTATTAGACTTAGATTTTGTGGGCACATATGACTCCTGTTCTTAGACAGGAGAAGAAAAATGTAAGCAAAATAAATGAACAAAGATATGTTTTCTTCCCATACAGGATCCAACTCTTCTGACTCACTCCCTGAGTCAGGGATTCAGGGCTATCACTGCATCAAAGAGATTTTCAGCACCATGTCATTTTTTGTGCCATCGTGGGCTTTGAAGATGCAGCATTTCTTAGAGTGCTCTGCAATTGGCTCCCAATATTTTCTCCTAAGCTGTTGACACCCATTTTGCAAGTTTTGAAGGTGGTGCTTTCTTAATCTTACCAGGAAGTGTCAATGAAAGACAATGAGCAGGACTCTGTTTTCCATCTCCAAATAGTCCTTAAATAGATTTGGGACTGAAACATCAAGGGGTGCCGTTCTCTTGTCAGCCACCAGCAGTAATGAGCAGATTGCACATGCCCAGGCAATTACAACTATATTTACATTTCTGCTGCTGCCAGGTGACAAATTACAACACACTGTGGGGGCTACAAAAAAGAAATAATAATACTTTTCTTCCCACCTTTGAAGTTCTTCTAGCTGGGCTAATGATCAAATTAACAGAGACAGATTAACAAGAGAAAATCAAAATTTAAATATAGGTGCATGGGGAATCCTGATAAGCATGAAAATTCCAGCGTCAGTGAGGCAACATTGGGTGTTGACATTTTTGGACACAGAAGAAAGGAGGAAATAGGATATTAGATTACAGAAGTGAGAATGGTCGATTTACATGTAGTTCAGGAAGAAGGAACATACATGGCAGGCAATTCTTGCTGGGCAACTCAGAAACAGTGGGACACAGGGGGGATCTATGCCAACAGGCCCCAGGCTGAAGCTCTGCTGTTTACCACACTTAATTCAAATTAGGCGAAGGTGAATATCCTATGATCTCATTCCTGGAGCAGCTTCTTCTGTCGGAATCTCTTGGACAGGAAAGGTGGGGAAGATCAAAGGTTCTTTCTGAGTCTTTTGTTGCTTCATAACCAGTGTTAAATCAGTACCCAAGAAGGCAGAACTTTTGGTCCCCTTCAACATCCCAGGTTGTGAAATTTATCAGAAATGTTAAAGTATTAAAAAAAAAAAGAGTATGTTAGAATTATTGAAATTCTCTAGTACTACTTTACAGATATTTGCTCAATGAATGAATGTATGAATGGAACTAGTGTTACTGCTATAGAAAGCAACTAAATTACAATAAATCACCCATGAAAGAAATCCCGAGTGTTAGGTAATTATTTCATCTGCCTTTAAATTCTGGAACCAGTAAGGCATTCTTGATGATAATTCAGTCTAGATGATAATTCAATCTAGAGCAGGTTTTTAAACAGTGAATGTACTTACAATTTTATTTATCATTCATTTTATCTTAGAAGTTGACTTCAGTGTATTTCAAATGATCTTGTTTTTAAAAACACACGTGTTACTCATATTTTCCACAGAGTGCCCTGGATTTCTAGTGTATGGAAAATAGAAAGCATTTTATTTTATACAGGTAATATTGTTTTAACCATGAGAGGGCAGCCTTGATTAACTTATCAAATTCTCCCAAAGGCCTAGCTGGGCAGCCACACTCTGGCAGAATGAGCCACTGGACAGGAAGGAGGGCTCCAGGAGTCCCAGTCCCCTGTATTTCCCAGGGTGTTTTGCTGCTCAGGGCTACCTGCTCTGCAGGGAAGCACACTCATGCTGCTCATTGTTTTGTCTTCCTGGAGTCTCCCATTGGCCGTAAAACCTGGTATTCTTTATTTAGCAGGCAGAAAGGAGGCCTAGGGGAGGTGGTGGTTTAATGAGATTGATATGCATCAGGAATTAGGTGGCGGCCGAAGGAAACGGATTAATAAGTCAGGTCTGCGATTTGAACCTCTGGATGACAAATATACACTTCTAGTTGTGCAAATTTTGAAACACAGAGGCTACTTAAAGAGGCTACACCCTTAAGAAAAGCGTGAGGCTTCAGGTGGGTCCAGCAAAGGAAGTGTGTCATGATCAATTAGCATAGATGGTCAGGGAGACAAGAGAGGTTCAGACCTTCTATTTTACGTCCTTATTAGATCGTGCATCCATTCATCCCTTCCCTTATCACACATTATTGAATTTCATCATGCAGAGGCACTATATAAACTCCTTAGCTAGTGAGAGAAACTGTCTAATAAATGATCATTGCAATTCAGGCGACGTGGTAAATAAAGACATGGACACATTATCATGGGAGCACAGAGTGGGAACTAACTGTGCCAGCACAGGTTGAAGGTCTGGGCAGATAGGGTTGGAGCCAGGTCTGTTACTGCAGGGCCTGAGCACAAACAGTGCGATGACCAGGAGGGGACCAGAGTTCTAGTGAGTCTGGATCTCACAAACTCTGACCCTGACTCCTTTATAGGGAGAACTTTTACTTTAAGTGCTTTTCCATCTCTGTAAGGGTGATAGTAGTTAGGAAGGTGTATCCAATTGCCTTTACAGTTCAAGGTCCGGACTGAGTTATGAGAATTCATGGCAGCTGTCACTGGTTCATTTTACAAACACATAACAAGACCCCTCAAATACTCCAGTCACTGTGGTAGGAATCAATGGTATGTTAAGGGGGTTAAATTCAATGTCTGCACTCCATGTGCTCACTGTCGAGTAAAGAAGAACTCTTAGTGGGCAAAGTTAATTGTTTTATGCCGATGGACAGAAACTTCACGTTTCATCAAGTCCTTGAATCTAGTGATCATTTCTTTTCCTCAGTGGCCTCTTATCATAAAAGGATCAGGGTGAGTTTCAGAATGGCAGGAATGGAAGTGGTCGAAATCATACGATATCATTTTAGTCTCAGCCCCAAGTTATAAGGTGAATGTCCAACCGTGTTCTTTACAAAAACAGACCAAAACAACAACATGAACTTCATTCCAGAGCTAAATAGAAACACTTTTCAGATCATGTACTGTTTTGAGATACCTCTATCAGGGCTTCCCAATATGCTTGAGGTATATTCCAATTCATGGAGAGAAAAAAAAAGTTATTAAAGAGATAGTATGGGATAAACATCACGTTTGAGTGAACTAATTTATATATTATTCACAACAAAATAAGATTTATATGCATTTGAATGTATGCATGTTCATTTAGTCTGTAGTGTGCGTACAGACCCAAGGACTCCTTAAGATGCCTCAGAATCCTTGCTATCCTCCTGAACTCTTCCTTGAAAAACCTATTTACAGCCATTTCCTTGCTTTGAACACTTGGCTATGTATTAGGTTGGTGCAAAAGTAATTGCGGTTTAAAAGGTTAAAAATTGCAAAAACCGCAATTACTGTTGCACCAACCTAATACTAAATCAGCGATTAGCAGACACTCTCTGTAAAATGCCATATAGTATATATTTTAGGCTTTGCGGGCAACTATTCAATGCTGTCTGCCCTTGTAGTGTGGGAGCAGCCAGCGGCAACATATAAATGAATCAAAGTACAAAAAGCATGTGGCAGACCAGGTTTGGCTTGTGGGCCACACTTTGCAGATCTCGCTTCTAAATCACTTGATTCTAGCAGTTTAGCTGATTGGACTAGAAGAAGGCACCTGAAGTAAGGGTAGCAAACCTATTAGCCAGTTTCAAGGTGACAAGCAGGCTTGGAAAGGACCTGGCATGAGAACTTTGCACCAATCAGAGTTAGAGGATAGATGGATAGCTAGATAGATAGATAGATAGATAGATAGATAGATAGATAGATAGATAGATAGATAGATAGATAGATAGATAGATAGATGAATTATAGATACACGATAAATAGATGACAGCTAGCTTAGACTGAATTGCGATTATTTACTAGACAGTTTCTCTCACTAGCTGAGGAGTTCATATTGTGCCTCTATATGATAAAGTTCAATAACGTGTGATAAGTGAAGGAATGAATGGTCAGTAGGAATGAATGGTCGGTCATCTGCAGCAGGAGCCAAGACTACTCAGAAGGTTTCAGTAAACCAAAAGATATAAAAATGATACCCAAGTAGAGGATGGGGTAGTTGGCTACTGACATTAATAGTAGAGAATCTGAGATTCCCATTGGTGGAGGTTGTCAAATTTTTGGAATTTCTGACATGACACTGGATCTTAGGAATTGAGCGTCCTGGGGAACAAAAAAAAAAAAAAAGAAATCTTAAGAGTTTTTAAAGTCTATTCCAGCTTCAGTCTAGCCATTGCTGGGTTCCTGGGGGATTTCTATTGTTCTAATTTCCACGTATATCCTCACGGCTACAGGTAACCTTCATGAATCTCTATTTCTGATAACTTCAAAGAGCCTAGCAAACACTCTCCAGTGCCTGTAGGGTGGAAACTAGAGTTGTATATCAAATATGCATCACCAAATATTGGCGAGGTGAGGCGATTTCTCTGTTAATCATTCGTTTGATACTTTATGTCTAGTCTTGGAATGAATTGAGCAAGCCTCAGTCGAACTTCCCTGGAAATGCACAGACATTTTCTCTGGGGGGATTTGATGAAGAACAAGCACGAACGTGTATCCCCTTCAGACCCTCCAGTGCTGCTCAGCGAGGCATTAGGACTCCATCTGTTGGCAACTGTTCCATGACAAGTCTAGTTTATTCCAGTTGTTACTTCTATTGAGGATCTTGGGCAAACCTTTTCAGATTTCTCACCTGAGTGCAGCCAAGGACTTTGGGCTGCTTGGGAATGGGTTTAAAGGAAGGTTACATTATTAATCAATACACTTTTATGTCCAGTTATCCCTGGCCCGAGATGAGTCCTTCACATGGCTCTTAAACAGTCCCTGGAATTTAATTCAACCTTTGTCATCTCTGACAGTGCTTTATGGTCCCCCTCTCTGGCTGCCAATCTTAAAATAACAGAGTTTGGAAGAAATTTTTGTCCTTTATTTCCACTGTATGGGAAAGGAGGTGCAATTTTGCAGCTATTCAGGTAGAGAGATATTTTATTTTTGAAGAGGTGAATTTGGGGATTTGTTGCTATATCTATCTCCTTTCACAGCTATGCTGAAGGGTATTTTATTTCTCCGATTTATTATTTTAAAGAAAAATGTTAAGCCAATTGCCAAACATTGCATAAAACATGGCACTCTGCTTTTGGGAACTGTTTCTCATAGGTCTGAAAGGACAGTGAAGTTATTAATATGAGTCCCTTAGTTGTCTCCTCTTGAGAGCAAGTGAAAATAGATGTCATTACTATGATCATTCTCTCAGGAACCAAACTGGGTTATAACCTAAGATTTGCAAACTTGCCATGTACAGAGTACAGACACCAAGGCACAGAGTACTGATAATTTACCCAAGGTCTCACAGTACGTCGCAGATACCTTTGATTCCAGGGCGTGTAACCACTACACCATCCTGCTTCCTCAGCATTGTGCCCGTGAGCTCAGGCTCCAGAAAACTTAAAAGAACTCCCTATGCACAGAGCATGAAGATCTAAAGAAGAAAATCCAGGTGTGAGCATACGAGATATTTGATCCCTCTAAATTTCCTTTTGTTCTGTAAGCGGGAGAAACAGGCTCTCTAAATTATATTTGAAGCAACAAATGTGATGCATTGATGCCCCCTGTGTGGCAGCCTCCTAGTAGGCACTTTTACAATGAGGGTAGAGATCAGAAAAAGGCAGTCCAGGGACCCACCGATGCAGAGAAGGACCGAGGCCTTCCGTATCCCCTTGTTTTACAAGCAGCTTGTCTTTTCTTCAAAGAAAGCTATGTTCCATGCTGCTCACATGGCAGTTTCCTGTCCTAATTAATTTTTAAGCTCGCTGCTGGATTTTAATTACAGACCTATTAAGTCATGGGAAGACTTGACAGATGTTGGAGGTGGGTCATAGCAAATTAATAGGCAGGTGTTGGGTCCTGAAGACTTGTCAGTAATTGACTCAGACCACTTGCTATTAGGAAACAGGAAGTACAACCCGGAATATTTTAGTTACCTGGAGTAGCAGTTTTTAAGGAAAGAAACTGAGACTGAAAACACAGATCTTAGTTTGGCCTTGTGCTTCCTGTTGGAGTGAGGAGGGTGACTTGGGGTGCTCTAAAGAGAAGGGATGGGAAGGTTATTGGGCTGGGTCACCTGGAAAGACTTCAGCAAACTCCCTTGGGATGAAATCAACACAACGGATGTAAAGGAGAGTAAACCAACATTTTATTTTTAGTAGCATTTGTCCTCAAACCTCAATGCAAAACTCTAGAGAGGGCGAAACTCTAGATAGTTCCCTCTTTGGCTTAGTTAAGAGCCTAGAACCAAAGCTGGAAAAATGGCCAATTTTGCCCTCCTAAGTTTATTTCCAATTTTGGAACTTGGTCCCATTGTTGAGAGAAAAAGCCATGCCAAGAGAGCTCGAGTGCAAAAAAAAAGAAAAAAAAGAAGAAGAAAAATCCCTTTGCCCCGACGTAAACATGTCTCTCCTTGCCCTGGTTTTGTCCTACCCTTTGGAAAAGGGGACATCAGAAATGACAGAGCTGGTTAGCCTCCTAACATTTGGAAGCAGTCCTGACTGTAGGTGGTGACTGAAGAAAATCTACAGAAAGGAGACGAAGACCATGCTAATAAGGTGACATTTTAACACTTTGAAATTCTACCCCGTAAAGCACAGCCCTCAGTCTGTCACCCTGATCAGCCCTTCTGCCCCTTGAGGGCTGCTGTGTCTTCCCCCTAACCTTGCCTCTTCCTTGGGAAGGAGTCAGATGAGGGTCTGGGTAGAAGGAAGGAGCCTTGAGGTCCCTGTCAACACCCGCCCCTATAGGAAAACCAAACCATCCAAGTGCTGTTCTACAAGCAGAATTTCTATCAGCGAAAACACCTTCTTGGGAATGGGTTGGAGTTACATAGGAAGGGATTCCCAACATTCAAGAAAAACTTACTAATTAGTACGTGGTGAGACTGTAGAATAAACAATGATAGTGGAAATTCTCTTTAACACCTCAAAGGTAAAGATAAACAAATGCAATAGTCGTTTTTTTAAAATATGCCCCTTACTATGTCAGCTTAAGTCGTCCCAATCTTTTAAGACCTCCTGAGCAGAATTAGGTGGGACTTGTTTACTTCTAGCATACATTTGCATATTTTCATTTTTGTTATGATACCTATTCACGGGCAGAGATTACAGTCTAGTCTGCTATTAAATATGAGTTGCACTACTTAAAGAATTATGGTGCTATGTAAAAAAAAAGTTTTTTAAAAAATAAAAATTGTACCAAAACAACTGTTTAAATGGAATAAAATGGATTATTTTTCCTGAAACATTTCAATGAGGGTGTTTCTATAGAAAGCATGTAATTGTAAATCTCAAATATTACTGAGCAGATCCAGCATTTAATTTTCTCAAGTGAAATGGCCTCTTTCTCTGTCACCACCAGCATCCTTATTAGCAGAGCATCTCTTATACTCCTCTCTTTCAGTCTTGCTTTATCTATTGTTATTGCAAAATAAAGCTCAGGATCTGTCAAACAGAGTAGCTGCAATAGGTCAGCAAAAGCGTTTGCACCATACCATGTGGATGACAGATGTTTTTCTCCCTACTGCCACTGTGAGCTCCTGACCATCTCTTTATATCAATACTTATCCTTGCAATGCAAATAGTGTTCCCTAATTTTTCAATCTTATTATAACCGAACCATGTTATGAAAATATAAATTGCAAGAGAACTGCCTGTGTCAGGGTGTACTTTCCACAAGTGGCTGCAAATCACAATCACCTGGGGATGTTTTACACGCTGCAGCTTTTTACCCGCACGTCTGATCAACAGAATCAGAATCTCTGGGTGTGGGGTCTAGGAATCTACCTTTTCCAGAAGCTTCCCCCAGATTCAGATGTACAGCTCGACTTGGAAACCACTATGCAAGATTACCTTTTGTAGTCTCTCAATGTTTAAAAATCCTTTGAACAAAAAATATAGTTTTCCTCCAGTGAAGATTTTTGCAAATGATAGTTGCCCAACTAATAACTATGGAAGGAATACAATCTGTTATTTATTTATTTGGAGAGGAAATAAAATCACTGAGAGTTATTTTTAGAAGACACTGTATGTAATTTTCTCCAACCATGCAAGGAGTAAATGTTTCCCAATTAGCACTGAAATAAAGGTGGCCAAGGATTTGATGAGATGATGGATGTGAAAATATCACAACAAAGGCTGGCATGTAATAGGCTAATAGATGCTCAATAAATATATTTCCTTCCTTTCAGATTTCCATTTCTTTCCTATTGTCTCCTTTCTCTCTTTCTCTCTCTCTCTCTCTCTCTCTCTCTCTCTCTCTCTCTCTCTCTCTCTCTCTCTCTCTTTCTCTCTCTCCAGCTATCCAGCCCTTCTATTTTCTATAATACGGAGAACAAAAATATAAAGATATTTACAAAGTCAGAAATTACATATTAGTTATTATTCCTTGGAATATAATTGGAGCTAAATATGTTTCCACTTTTACAGCTTCACTCGCCATTCTCTTAATTAGTCTCTAGCAAACTAGCCCCTCTATATTAGAAGCTAATTCTTCTCTATCCTTCAATGAAACAGTCTCAATCCTCTGTTTTCCTTGAAGATTAGCAACAGTTCAGACAAAATCAATTTTTTTTCTCTTTGATCCCAAAGCACTTTGTACCTCTGCTGTAGAGTTATCACGCCCTGGCTTTTAATCATCTAACTGTGCATTGCATTAATTTTTCCATTTTGATTACTCTCTGTATATCTCCACAGTACCTTACTCATCATAGGTGCTCAGTAAACATTCTGTTCTATGCATTTATCACAGTGGTGATGGATGAGATTTCAGGGTATTATTTCCTTCTTGCCCGACGTGTCTGATGTGTGGTAAAACTATCTGAGACAGGCACTCTCTCTACCACAGAACCTGGAATGTGCAAACCTGCCTAATCCTTCCATTTCTTTGTCCCCCTTCACACAGAGTTATGTTCTCTTTCTCTACTCCCCTTACCTCACATTCTCTTCCCAAACCATTCTCAGTGGTTTCTTTCTTATCAGTGCATGGAAACCTCTCATCAAGGTCTCCAATGATCTAGGATGGTTCATTGGTCACTCCTTTGTCTTATCTTAATTGTTCCCTGGGCAACATTCAAAGCAGCAGATGCTTTCTTTTATAGAAACATTTTATTCACTTGATTCCATGACACCATAAAGTTAGTTTCTTAGTTTCCTCCTCTCATGGATTATTCCTTTCTTTTCTTTTTGTTTTTGATGGCCCTGCCCTACCTCAAATCTGTAAATGTTAGATGCCCCAGGGCTCTGTTCTGGACCCTCTTTTCTAATCTGTATATACTCTCTCCAGGTGACCTCATTCAATCCGATAAATTTATGCACAATATATAGATTCCTCCAAAAACATATCTGTGTATCCTTTTTTCAGAACTCCAGACTCTTCTATCAAACTGCCTAATTGACACATCTGTAGAAATGTTATTAGCCATCTCAAACATAACATGGCCAAAAAGGGGGCTTTTGGTTTTCACCCCCCAAGTATTCTCCTCCAATCTTCTTCACTTCTGTTGATGGCGTTACAATCTACCTTGTTGCTTGGGACCCAAACACGGGCATTAATCTTGATTTCTTACTCTCTTTCACCTGCCACATCCTTAAGTACTGTGGATCCTCAAAACATATCCTAAATCTATCTACTTTCCTCCTTCTCCAATCCCTGTAACACTAATCTAAGATACCCTAATTTATAGCCTTAAAAATCCTCCTAATTCATTGCATCTCTGTGTTCCACTCTCTGCAAAGCCACAGAGACGGATCTTTTAAAAACACAAGTATGTCACACATCCTCTCTCCACAGCTTAGAAGCATTAGTGGTTTGACCCCATACTTTAGATTAAAATCTATAATACCTATCGAATCTACAAAACTCTATACTAATGGTTCTCAAGTTTGAGCATGCATCGTGATTACATGGGATCTAGTCAACCTCCAGAATGTTGGGCCTCCCCCCAGAGTTTCTGATTCAGTAGCTCTGGAGTGTGGTGGAGAATTTGCATTTCTAACAAGTTCCCAGGTGAGGCTGGTGCTGCTGGTGTGGGGACCACACTTTAAAAACAGCTGCTCCGTATCCTATGGCCCCTGCTCTCCTCTCTGATCTCAACTGTTATTAACTATCTACTGCTATGCTCCTTCTACCCCTTTAGGACTTTTGTATTAACCGTCTAGCTTTCTCATTTGAATGTAAGCATAATACTTAGCCCTTCATACATGAATCGTAACTATTTGAGAAGGAATAAATTGATGTTTCTATTAGAGTACGTCTCCCATTTTCATCTACTCTTTAGTTGGTCTGTCTTCCTTCTAGAGTATGAAATCCCTGAGGGTGGTAATATATCTTTTAATCTTCTTATTGACAAGCCCAATGCCTGGCATTTAGTAGGTAGTCAATACATTGAATTGTTTCTCCTTTCCAGGGGTGGGAAGGAACGCCAGCCATGAAGTGATAGCTCCTATGGATTTCCTGACCTGTTCGGGTCTGAGGATGGTTAACCAGGGCTCCATGGCTGTGGTGTGTTAAGTTTTGTTCCTACTGGTTCACAAGAACCAACTGCTAAAATTTCAGGAATTTCGTGATCTGGTTGATGTCATGTTGGTAACTTGAAATAAGCCATGGTGGGCATATTTACACCATAGAAAGCAGCCAATTACACAAATCAGGTATTTTGTGTGTCTTGTTTTGCCAGGGAGCCAGGTGTTCCAATGTTATTGTCCAATGGGTAGATAAGTACTGCTTTTTTTCTACCTTGTTTTCCATTCCCCAATTTTTTGACAACAGATTCTGGATGCAAAGATTGGTCTAAGACTCTAAAAAATAAACATGATATATGTTGACCCCTGATCCCCAGCTGAGCTGTTCTTTAGGATTTCCAAAGGAGGCTGGGAGAGAAAGGCCCCCACGCTCCTGATGTTTAAACTATGAAGATTAGAATTAGGGCTGTTCCTTAAGGCTGCTCTACTTTTGCCTTCCGTATGTGTCACATGGGGTGTCAGGTGGGGTCTCTGGTCCCGCTCCCCACCTAAGAATACAGGATATGGTGAGGCCAAAAATGAACACCCACGGAGCCATAGATAGGGGAGTCATACCATTACAGTCTCGCTGGTGGCTGGGTTGGAGACACAGGAAGCAGGAGCCACACAATCTGCAACCTGCCGTCCACTTCTCTCTGCCAACCAACGAACCCCACTTGCTAACTGCAGTCCGCTGTGCCAACTGCAATCTGCTCTTGCTGGCTCAGCCACCATCTTCTTGCTAGTCCCCATTTTTCTGCTAGCGTAGCCACAGCAGTTATATTAGTGACCAATGGCTCACTGGTTACAGCTGACCACCAACTAGCCACAGCTGATGGCCATCCAATCACAGTTCATGGCCATTTACTACCTGAGCCAGCACCTTTCCACATGAGGCCAAGAGCCTGGAAACTACACTCCTGGCTCTGTCCCCACAGTATGGTTTAGTTATATTAAGCCAATGTATTTCACATCTCCTGCCAACCCTCCCACTCCCCTACCTTAAAACAAAACAAAACAAAAACTTAACCTTGTTTGACTGGGTTTTAGTCACTTACATCCTAAAGAATTCTGACCAATCCAGTACAGATACTCAAAGTTAATGTTTTATTATAAAAGTGTACCCATCAATGTGATACAGCATTGTACAGTGGGAGTATGTTAGATTATTAAGCCAGAAAACCTGAGTTGGTTGGAGTGAGTTGCTGTGTGTAATTAGGAAAATTACTTAACCTCTCTGGCCCTTCATTTCTTCACTTGTGAAATGGGGATAATACGACCTACTCTGACTCTTCCACATAATTTTCAAACTGATTGAATCTGACAATAGATAGGAAAGTTTTATAAACCATAAAGTTATCTATAATAGCATTATTAACCTTATGAAGAAAGAATGGTATTTACAGAATAAATTGATCACCAGAAGAATACTTTTGGTATTCTGAATGTAACAATTTATAAACATCAAGTTTCAAATGTCCCTGCTCATTTAGGTTGTATGAATGTGTACTGAATTCTAGGGATAAACAATAATAACAGCAAAATTGGTTCCTGTCCTCAGATGCTTATTTTTAGAACAGTTTGTGGTGAGAATGTGGGAGAAAGAAGCATTGGCCAGGGAGTGAAGAGAACTTGCTCCTAATACTGACTCAGTCACCAATCGATGTACGACTTGAGTCACTGAAGTCACTGGACCTTGATATTCCCACCAGTACAATGAAGATTTTGGTCTAAACTAATTTCTAAAATGCCTTATGGCTCAATAAGTCGATGATCCTAATTGAGTAGACAGGGCACGCACACATGAACAGACATGAGAAGGCTTACAAAGTCATTTATCGGCAAGTACACAAAAATGCAGGCAGTATATGCTAAGGATTTAGGTGGGTCAACGGAGAGAGAGACCCCACTTGGGTGGGCCTACTCAAGAAAGATATCGACATCTTGACTGATGAGTCTTATGCTAATGAACTGTTTACAATAAAATTTTAAAAAGAAATGTTTATCACATGAGGCTGAACTGCATGCATTCAAGTCTCCATAATAGATGAACAGATCAAGCAAAATTCACTCTTCTTGGTGTTTGCTAGTGCCAAGCACTTTCATATTCGTTATTTCACTTAATTCCGGAGAAGTTCAGTAACTTGCCAAAGGTCACTCTGCTAGCAAGGGGCAGAAATGGAGATTCAAATGCAAATCTTTTGATTCTAAGTCCAGCATTCCTGCTGTGGTACCGCTGGTACCTATCTTCCAGTTGACCTCAACCATTGCACGCAAACAGGTTTGACACTACAGCTGAAAGAAGCTAGTCAGCTGGCTGTTATCTGTCTCCCCAACCTTTGGCTTGTATAATGCTTTTACATCTTTTAAAAATTAAGTAACATTTCTTATAATTGCATCTCCTCTGCTTTTTTGTGTTTTCTTTCTTTTTTTTTTTTTTTCTGTTGCTGATATTCTGTAGAAGCTGACAGTTGCTGTTTCTACTGACTCCCCGTGTATCAGGAGGGACAAAAAAAACCTCAATACACATATGGCTTGCTTGAGCGGCTCCCTTGTCCTTCAATTCCCATCATACCCCATCGATTCTTCCAAGAGCAATTCCTTCACGACGAAGCATTCTTCTTAATTTTGAAGATAGAAATTTTTTTGTGTGTGGGTGGGACAGAAAACATTATCACTACATTTCTTTGTAATACTTTCCTCTCTTCCATCTTGTTAGTCTTTACAACATATCCATTCTGCTTTGGCCCCTGGAGTATTTCCTTGAGTTGCTACTAATAGATTAATGCATGGTGCTTTATTAAGATGTATGGATGTGTCACCCTAGTGCCAGGCTAAGCGTCAGCAGCTGTGGAGGGCAGCTACAGTTCCTCCCTTGATGTGAGTGCCTCCTTGAGCTCTCTACAAAAAAATTAAATGATCAGCCCATTCCACCAGTGCCTGAAGCATTTTCCTCTGAATTTCCTGCATTTCCCCCTTGTGAGTTCTCTGTGGGAAATATTCCATACAATGAGATGAAAATAAACTGAGAGAGAAGTATATCTATCAAGTGCCAAGCCAGACACCCTGTTTCAGAAAGCTCAGAAACAATAATATGAAGTTATACTCTTTGTCAGTCAGAGGCAATTGCTGAGTTTCAGATTGCACACAGTAAGCTGGAATCGTCTCACGGATGTCAGCTTTCATGTGTGTGCATTTACGGCAGTTATTCAGGAGGTTCACCCTTGAAAGTGTAATTCTTCTTTCAGTGCTGCTCATTAGAGAGTGTGCTACAGACAAGAGGTAACAAGTCATGCATGCAGGTTGAAATAATCCTTAAAATTACGTAAAGGGCACTCCTACTAATTACTGTATTTTGTTCATTGTGAGAAAGCAGCAATGTCACCAGTGGAGTCCATTTCAGATATCAGTCCAGTTCAGATATCTGCTTTTTATAATCCTTGAGGGAAGTATTAATTTGGGGCTTTTTGAAGATGACAAAAATTAGCTAAGAATGATTAACTCCAAAGTGTGTAATGGAAAAACCTATATTCAGTTTAATAGACATTCTTTTACAGGTGAGGAATTTTTGAGGTTCAGTAGCTCATGGTTGATTGTTTTTTTAAAAAATACAAACACATTTATGAGTAAATTCAAGTAGCAATTTTGTTTCTACTGTTGAATAAATGATAGTTTATGATTTTTTACCTGTGACAATTCTATTTGAAGTCTAAGTGGTGTAAAATACTTTCTATTACTAAAATTTAAAGGTAAATGACATAAGTATTTCATGTATATTCTTTTGTTAAAGTCAAGTTGATTGAGGTATAATTTGCGTACAGGAAAATTTACTCCCTTTTGGTGTAGAGTTCTATGAATTTTGATATATACGGATATACAGTGGTGTAACCACCACCACAATCAAGATATCCATAGTTAGTTCCATCATCCCCAAAACTTTCTTTATGCCCCTTTGTAGTCAAACTTCTTCCCCCCTCTGCCCACCCGACTTGGTAATTACTAATGTGTTTCTTTTACATTAGTTTTGCCTTTTCCCAAAATGTCATATAAATGCCTTGTTTCCCCGACAATAAGACCTAGCTGGACAATCAGCTCTAATGCATCTTTGGAGCAAAAATTAACATAAGACCCGGTCTTATTTTACTATAATATAAGACCAGGTCTTACATTAAGTTTTGCTCCAAAAGACGCATTAGAGCTGATTGTCGGGGACACAGGTGGACTCTTAGAGCATGTGCCTTTTAAATCTGGCCTCTTTCACTTAGCAGAAAGCTTTTGAGTTTCATCTTTGTTGCAGGTATCAAGAGTTTGTTCCTTTTCATTGCTACGTAATATTTCATTGTATGGATATACCACCCATTGTTTATTCATTCACAAGGTGATGCATAGTGATGGATATTCCCCCAGTCCCCACTAGTTTTTGGCTATTATAAGTAAAGGTCCTATGAACATTCACAGAAAAGTCTTTGTGTACACATATGTTTTTATTTCTCTTGGGTAATTACCTAGAAGTGGAATGGTTGGGTTATGTGGTTAGTATATATTTAGCTTTTTAAGAAATTGCCAAAATGCTTTCCAAATTGGTGGACCATTTTACATTCTAATTAATGGTGTAGGAAAATTCCAGTTATTCTACATCCTCTCCAATGCGTGGTCTCTTTAATTTAGCCATTCTAATAGGTGTGTAGTAATATCTCATTGTGGTTTTAATTTACATTTCCCTAACAACTAATGATGTTATTAGTTATTAGTAGGTATGCAATAAACACAAGACATTGAGCATCTTTCTACTTGCTTATCTGCCATCTGTACATCTTCCTTGATGATATGTCTATTCAAATCTCTTCCATCATTAACTAGGTTATTTTTTATTATTGAGATGTATGAATATATATATCAGCCCATTATTTGATATATGTTTTACAAATATTCTCTCTTGGTTGGTGGTTTTCTTTTCATTTTCTTAACGGTGTTCTTCAAGGAGAAGTTTTTAATTGTGGTGAAATCTGATTTTTAAATCAAACTTTTTTGATAGTGTGGGCTTTTTGTGCCTCGCTAAGAATTTGTTGCCCAATGTTCTTTGAGAAGGACACTCATTCTTGACAAAACCTGGAGAAAAGTTCTTCATAGCTTCAAAACTTTCTTGAAATGTACATCTGTGCAAATGTGTTCAAGATAAATCTCTTATACATAAAACAAATCTTTCTAAACAGAATTATTTTCATTCACAGCGTTCTTTTCCTAATGGGAATTTCTCTGTTCATAGAGCCATCTTTAGGCTTTATCATTATGCATGTGGTTCACCATTAGGTACTAAAGTAGGCATAGAGTTCTTTTGTCTGGTCAGTACCATGAGCTTATTTTCTGTTCCAACAAGGTATTTTATGTTTTCTGACCTATACTGCTTTTTAAAATACTTATCTATAACTATATTAGCTTGTAGTTAAATGACATGTTGAAAATCACAGCCATTTTCTCTTTTTATTTTATATAAGGACAGAATCAGCTCCACGACGGAGAATGCTGTATTTCCTGAGGTACTAACTTAATTAAGCAAAATGGTGACATTTTATTGTTAGAAATAACTATTATTGTGTTATTAAATATAGTCTTGCTTTTCTGTTTCAGTTTTGCAAGGCATTTTTCCTGACAGCTTCATTTTTGACATGGTATATTTCATAAAATATTTCATAATCATATAGAGCTCTGTGCAGAAAAAAAATTCACGAATAACAGAATTAGAAACTTACATCATTGGGCATAACACTTTGTGCTCACCTCAGTACTTAATATTATTATTGATTATGTCAGTTAGGAATACCCATAATTCTTTGCAAAAATATTCATTTTAATTTCTTCCCAACATAAGCAATTACTTCCTCAGTTGTATCACCAGTACAACTCTTGGGTCTCTCTGTTACATTTCCTTGAGCCTGTGGTCTATTTCTCATGCCTAGATTATAAGTGTTTTGAGGGCAGGGACTAAGCTTTATTCACTTTCATGTCCCTAGTACCCAGCATAGAACCTGTTTCTGCAGGCACTGGGGATATGAAGGTATGTATTAAATTGATGTCTGGATTAATGCAAACTAACAAAACATGAATTTTCTGTATTTATTCATCCTTCTAAAAACAGAATGCAGTGGTTCTTGGGGGATCAAAGGCTGGGTTTTGGAGTCAGATGGACTTGGGTCCAAATCTCAACTCTGTCGCATCCTGGCTATGTTATCTAGGAAGGTTACTTTACCTTTTGTACATTGATTTGCTCATTTATAAAATGGAGGCAAATGACACACAGCTTCAGGCTGTTTTGAGTGTTAAACGAATCATGCAACGTGCATAGCACAGGGCCTTCAATACAAATGGCAGCTGCTAGTCATGGTAGAATCAAAATGTATTCATTTCTATGTGTTCACATTATCAGGGTATTCTGTCTTACAAAAAATAAGGTACTGAGTGTTGCAGGCCACCATGAAATTGCAATATTTGTTTTAAAGAGAATTTGGCTTTTGGTATCATGTGAACCATCCAGAATTTCCCCCATTCATCAGGAATGTATGCTCAGTATCTCAGACCATTTTGCATCTCCTGATGTTTGCTTCACTTGAATTTTCTTAATGGTGTGTTCTATAGCTGAGTCTTACATAAATTGTGTTATACAGCTGAATCGCCTACCAACTGTACAGATTGTAACTTTCCAAGTGAAAAGCTCACACAGTGGGGACCTGTCTTTCCTGTATTCTATTCACAAATACAGGGTTCTCATCTGGTTTCTGCTTCATTCAGAGACAGGTAACTCACTATAAATATTGGAAGATGGTCTTAATCATTTAAAAAGTTTGTAAAAGTGTTCTTATTGCTTTACAATGTTTTAATGTCATTATCTGCCTACACCCACATGCATATAGAATGCTCTAGCTGAGTGCATGTGATAGCTTTCTTCATTCACTCACTCATCTATTTTTCCATTTAAACCTTTCTCAAGTACCCACTGCACACTAGCCACTGTGCTCAGTCCTAGGAATTCTTAGTGGTATATACAATTGTTTCTTACAAGTATCTTAAGTCATACAATTCTGGATTAAGTTTACCTGGAAAATCTTTATTTTCTGAAAAATAATGACATGTCAAGAACATTTTTACATGTAAATAGCTGTAAGGGTATAGGGCATGTTTTAAACGTTTTAAAAATCCATCTCTCTCCCTCAGTAGTTACTGTTCAGCCAGACTTCAAGAGTATCCCCGACCCCTTCTAATTTCACATCCTCTAACCCCCCATGGATATGAAGACACCGTGTCTGTGCCAGCAATTTTCAGATTCCTTGGGAACTGAAGAATTCAATCATGGCAGAGACAATCTTCCCCTAGAACACACTTTTATTTATCATTTCTCTAGTATCTGTTCATGACAATCCTTCATTTGGCTCAATAGAGCTAAATACATATCTTTTTGCATCTGATAATTTAACACAAGAAAGCCAAGAGTCCTAGAATCGATGGGGTGTTGTTTTACGTGAATCTTTGCTGTTACAGTCAGATATTATCTATACATAACAGCCAGGTTATTATGGCCACAAGAAAAGAAATGTTGTCCCTTATTTCCTCTCTTCTTTGTTCTCTGCACCCTTTCCCTGCCTCCCGTCTCTTTGAAAGTTCCCCACATACTTATAAAACACACATACCTGGGTCTTCAATTCTCCAATTTTCCTCAAGTCTTAAGCTAATGTTGCCATTAGTTTGGCTTTGCTTTCTTGAAGCAGGATATTTGATTTGCCTATATTCAGATCTATACATTATGTATTAGTAGGTGAGAAATCACACACAAATGGCAGGACTTGGCAGGAGGCATCAACACAGATTAGCTCTAGCTGATCAAATAATAACCACAAACCAGCTCTGCTCTGTGCTCAATGAGTCTCAAGAGGGAAATCACGGGAATCTTTTCTATTTTTCAGAATGGCTTTCCCTCTCTTGTACTCTTAATAAAAACATTTATTCCCTGGGCATCCTAGGGTAACATTTAGTCCTAATCAGTAATAGTCATCAGAGCATTAAACATTAAACGGGAGAAATGCAACGGGGCTGTCAGAGTTCAGGGAATAATGGAGGGAGAGCTAAGCCAGTATTAAAGCACCAATTAAGCACTTCCTGAGCAAAATGTGGAATCCAGGAAAAACCAGAAAGAGCTAGATAGCTGACAGGTTGGTCCTAAGAAAGGTATTGGTGTATCCACTGAATCAACAAACAGAACCTGAGAAGGAGGGTTGCCAGTATTTTCTGGCAGAGAGAAAAATGTTTTCTCAGTGATGGCCTGAAGGCCAGCAGTGCAAATTTCCACTCAATCCTGAGTGTCTGAAAAGGGTCCTTGCTCTTTTTATCTGCCACTTAACAGATGGAATCTGTATAGGTGTTTGACAAGGCTGATTTGTAGCCTCTTTGGAACCAAAGAAAAAGGGATAAGGGATTTTTGAACTCACTATCATTAAAATGTCTTTTTAGAATTGGAATCTTTGTTTAGCCCAAAGTTTTACTGTTGTTTTGGCCACTGTGACCTCCTGCTTGAGTCTTAATCCCACACCACTGGTGGGCTAGGAGGGATGGAGTTCAGGGGCAGCAGGTGGAAGGAAATCAGAGAAGTCAGGCCTGATCTGTATACTCAAGTTTCTAAGTCGGCTGGTGGAGTGGGTATATCTCATAGGAACTGCCAGCTACAGTAGGACCAAGAGATCTTACAGGGTAGAGATAAACATTCCAGATAAGGGAGTTTAGAAAGGTCCCTAGACCTGTCAGGGAGACAGAAACTTATACTGAAAACCAGGGATTGTGGATGAAGCTAAAGGGATTGTGAAGACAAGTGTGGAAGTAAATGCCTGGGCAATCCAGGACAAACTGTGAGACCTCACTTTTTACTTTCTATCACTACATGGAATATTTAAACATCAACTGATAGATGTGTTAATTCTACTCTTGTCTTTGGCTTTTTTGGCCCCTTGTGTGCCTTTAAGTCTCCCATCTCTGACCTTCTGGGGAGTCTGGGGTGCTTGGTGCTAAGTACCTTCGCTTAGGCACCGTACAAATGGAGTTCACATCGCTGCCACTTAACAAGCTGTGTCACCTTAGAAAAGTTCGTTCAACCCTGGGGCCTCAATCCCTTCATAAAGTGGAGAAAATAATTCTTGCCTTGCAGAAGTATTATGAGGATAAAATGGTATGAGGTATGTATAACCCCTATTGCAGGGCCTTACACGATGAATATATGATGTTGTAGTTATTAACCTGGCTCCTTACCAAGTAAAATATTTCTCTGAGTTCTGTGAGCCACTCTAGAAAATAAATGGAACTCAAGGAAAGGACTGTTGAAACCTCCAGTTCATAGCCAGTGGGTGACAAGCACAGGTGATAACCGAGACTTGTGACTGACTTCTGAAGTGGCAGGGGAGGGAGCAGTCATATAGGACTGAGCCCTTAACCCGTGGGATCTGACAGTATCTTCAAGTAGATAGTGTCAGAACTGAGTTGAATTGTGGGACAAACAGCTGGCATCAGAGCATTGCTTGTTGGTGGGGGAACTCCCCCCCCCCCAGTGGAATTGGGTACAGAACCCTTAATCCCCCCTTAGCCTTTTGTTAAACTTATTAAAAGTTTTAAACTTCCTTTAGGGTATCACCTAAGCAGGTTCCTGGTATATTTTTTCCTCTACTATTCAATGATTGCTCTACAATTCAGGGACTATTGTAGGCATTATTTACTTCATGCTGGATGACCAAGAGTTAACTTAAGAGCTACTAAAAAAATTCTGACATTACCTGTTTTTAAGCAACAGATGTTAAGGTCCAACATAGTTTTTCTGGGCATTAACCATTTGGCTAAGTGTTTCAACATCAGCTGAGAAGTAAGATAATGATAATGCACTTTGAATCCAGTACTAACAGTGTATTTAAATAGCCAAGCACCATTTAATATTCCCAACCATGGGTCATAGGAAATGTTTCTTTGTTTGGGTTTGTTTTTCCCTCCTTTAGTAGTCTCCCTACATGAGAGGGACTATGTAAACACAAACATCAAGGAACTCACTTTAAAACAAATAGTTGGTTGCAGCAACTCTGATCGAGGAGGAATAACTGACCTTTACTGGCACACAGTTTGCTTTGCCGGAGGAGATTCAATTTTTCAATGTGATCATGTTCTTGAGTAAATCTCCTTTTTTGAAAGCACTTTTTTTTTTTTTTTCAACTTGTGGAGCTATCAACTCCTGCCTTGCTCCTTCTGCCCTTGTTTCTCTTTTATTACAAATTTAAAATGTCCGACTGTAAGCACTTCATATCCATGGTCTTTCAGCTCAGTCTGATGGGGGTCAGACATTCCCTGACAATGATGACCACAGGCCAAGCTTGAGCCTACCCTTTGATGAGGAACTCCATCACTGGGCTTCTAGATCTTACTGGTCATTGTAGAGAGATCAATGGAACATCTGGTCCTCACCATTATAATTCTACATTTTCCATTTTGCAAAACAGAAGAAGCTAGGCTTATTCCAATATCATCATCACTTTGAAATGAGATGGGTAAAGGTGAGAGAGAATTAAAGATGAGATCAGAAATAGCAAAGATTTGGTAACATAAAAATGTGAGAACTGCCAGATAAGGTGAAGGCCTTTTTGTTTCTTTCAGGAATTTCTTTTTAGTTACAAACCAAGGCAGTATTGCCACGATTATAGGTATAGCCAACACCCTGAAGGGGAATGCATTAGAGAAAAGATCTTTTGCTAAAGCTGTTTAGTGGGCCTAGAATGTTAGCAACAGATAATGGCCAATGATTCTAGTAGGCTGGTTCCATGTACAGACACCTACGGCTACCAGGTGACAAACTCTGATTTGTTTGAAGATAGGTAATGGTGCCAGATGCTGTCTTAGGATTCCTTCTACTCTCTACCTCCCTGACGCTATTTCTGTTTAACTTGAGAAGATGGTGATAGGCATTTCCATTTAGTTACTTTCCTCTTGAGAGAATAGGCCAGATCGCTTGTGGAAAATATTTGGGTAGGAGCAAATATGGAAGTTGTGTAGATAAAGTCATTCTTTACAGAATGGAGTGGGATGAAGGAGCAAACTGGTAACTGTCTATGCCAGGTGCTTTCCATTCGTGATC
Source organism: Rhinolophus sinicus (assembly GCF_057876585.1). NCBI lineage: Eukaryota > Metazoa > Chordata > Mammalia > Chiroptera > Rhinolophidae > Rhinolophus > Rhinolophus sinicus. The sequence continues at coordinate 32,565,600 of NC_142512.1, forward strand.
CCATTTCCTACTCAAGCAAACTTGGAAACATGTAGTCATTTTATCAATGGAAAAACAGAAGCTCAGAGAGGCTAACTGACTTCACTAAGATTCCTTTGTGAGTAATTGACAGAGGGAAGATTTGAACCGTGTTTGTCTAACTCGAGAGCACATGCTCTCTCCATTGAAACCCACTATCTGTGGCAGATGTTGCAATACAGGAGAAAATGAAGTAAAATGTGTAGAGGGGCTTGGAGATATGAATGGCACCAGGGGCACCTGGGAAAACTTCCTGGAAGAAAGATAGTTATAATAAAGGCTTGAAGGATGGGTAAGACTTTGAGAGAAAGAAATGAGGACTGGGAGAAGTAGATGGTGGGTAGGTTGTAGGCCACAAAACGAGTGAAACAATAAAGTGGAGGAAAATGGGTTGCTCGAAAACGGCAGAAGATTCAGTGTGACTGAAATACAGGCTGCCGGGGATCAAAAAGAGTGTGGAAAGTATGATAAGACTGAAAAGTTGGGTGGAGGGCTTTAATAGCCCAGTGCACTGTGTGATTAAATTCCAAGTGGCTTACACTGTAAGCGATGCGAGTTCAGAGGAAGGAGAAAGCAACGTGAGCACTCGTGCCTTGCGTCACTTTTGTAGTGGAAATTCTAGGCTGAGAGTGACTCTCCCCGGCTCTGTCTCTCCAAGTGATCTTTGCAAACATAGACCCTGGATGTGTGTGTAGCAGACAGCTTAGCCGGTCCGCTGTTGGGTCAAGTAAAATTCTGTTATTCCTCAAACCCAGGGTTATCTGCTCCCTCAGCCAGCATCGCTGCCAGAGACGCTGGAGGACTCTGGAAGGGCTTACTCATTCATGGGCTTATCAAGTAAAGCAGCTCAGAGGCCTTTTGTGACAAAGACAAGATAACAGGGCTCTAAGGAGACGGTGGGGGGGAATGACAGAGCAAATAAAAAATATGTATATGTATGTGTGTCTATGTATATATTTGTGTACATGTAGGTATGTGTATATGTATGTGTGTATATATGTATATATGTGTATATCTATGCCTATCTATCTATCTATGCCTATCTATCTATCTATCTATCTATCTATCTATCTATCTATCTATCTATCTATCTATCTATCTATCTGTCTATCTATCTACATCTTCTTGGTTGGACCTTTTTATTTTGTGGTGCACTTTAGTATCCACTGAGGCATTCTGCAAGCCTGCTGATCTGCCTGTTTGGGTTCTCCATGTGCCATCCTGAGGTCCCAATGATTGTTATCCATAGCACCAGGTCACAAAGTTACATACATCTTGGATGGTTTGCCCTAACCCACATTTTGCATAAGCCTTGTTATTTTCATTAGCTAGGTATCTCTGTTAACTAAAATGATTCTTCATGAAAAAGCAAATGAACATCAGAATTCAGGTGGGGAATTTCCTCCCTGAACCAGGGCTGTTTTCAAAGAACAGGACATATAGTCTCTAATGAGTTTGCAGGGTTAAGGTCTGATCACACAGGCAGATGTCAGTGAGTTCCAAGGAGACCAAGTAAGCAGGCAGATAGTTTGGCAGACAGGTGTGTGACTCCTATTCCAGAAAGAGTGAAGAAGTCACAGCCCATACAGACAGGTTATTCTTATATTATCTGGTGAGAACTTCTGCAGGCTCTAACTTGAGCTATCTGTGTGCCTGCGTAGTAGTGAGATAGAGTAGAAAGCGTAGAGTAGAAAGTAGACAGACTTAGTAGTCAGATGCAGGTTAAAATAATTCATTTAGCACATATTTAATAAGCACTTATTATAAGCTAAGCCCCCTTAGAGGCTGAAGACAGACTAGAAAACGAGAGAAAATGTTTTCCTTCCATGGAGCTTGCATGCTCTTCTGATCTATAGATTCCATGTCATCTACTTAACACCATTCACAGAAAACCTCTCAAGAATGGTTTATTGCAGGGATTGGCACACCATAGCCTACAGTCCAATTGGCCTGACAATTATTTTTGTGTGGCTCACAAGCTAAGAAGAGGTTTTACATGTATAAATCATTGGGATAAAAATTAAAAAAAATAGAAGACTATTTCATGACATGTGAAAATTATATAAAATTCAAATTTCATTGTCCACACATAACATTTTATTGGAACACAGCAATGTCCATTTGGTTCTATGTTATCTGGGGCTGCTTTCACCCTACAGTGGCAGAGTCGAGTAGTTGTGACAGAGCCTAAGGTCCACGGAGTCTAAAGTATTTACTGTCTGGCCGTTTTACCTCTTGTCTAAAGTCTCTGCACTCTTCGTGACACATAAGCCACTCAGTTCATTCCAATCAGGTTTCTGTCTCCATCTTTCCACTATGTCTGCTCTTGTCAAGCAAAACAATATATTTTCCAGGTTGCCAGATCCACAGATTTCCTGTTACTGGATCTTTGATCAGCATGATATACAGTCGGCGTTTCTCTTCTTGTTACACTTTTCCTCTGGGCTTCCATGACACCACAGTCTCATTTCTTCTTACCTACTGCTGCCGGCTGTGCTTCCCCCCTTACTCAGGAAAGCTGAAGGTTTAGAAAGGCCCCCTGTCCTTATACAGCCTGTGCTTGCCTCACACAAGACATTCTAATGTTATAAACCCCCACATGGAGCTCTGCCTACACCTGCACACATCCATCTTCAAACTTGTTCCCCACAAGCTCCGATATCCCTTGCTGTCAGGGAAATGGTGCTGCATTTTCGTATCCACGGGGCATTCTGCAAGCCTGCTGATCTGCCTGTTTGTGTTCGCCAAGTTCCATCCCAAAGTCCGAAGTATTGTTATCCATAGCGCTTGGGTTACAAAGTTACACAGATCTTGAGTGGTTTGACCTTACCCCATATTTTGCATAAGCCTTGTTACTTTTAAGATTAATTTTATAAAACCTAAAGTTGTTCAGGAATGTTTATGTCATGTTATGTATATCACAGTAATCCCCGTATTATGCTCAGGGCAGGATCTGCTGATGGTATAAAACTAGACTTTCAGGTCTTGGGGTCTGAGTGAAGCCATTCAGACAGCTCTATGAGACCCCCTAGTCCATGCCGGTGTGTCAATTAAATGACATATGGACTTATTAATCTACCTCTTAAAATGGTGACATAATTCTCTTCTTCAGAGCTCATGGGGCTTCCAAATGATATCTGTTTATTATATTATCATTCATAGTTCCCCATAGTTTTCACTTAACCTTTTTGTTTTTAATAGTCAAATATATAATTAGTAATCCCTCATACTGGAGGGACATGATTGTTCTAAAAGGGGCTACCTGGAATGGGAAATGACAATCATACAGATATTATGGTATCATCAAACTAAGATGATAGGCATTTGTCTCAATTAAGAAGAAACACAGACCTCATGCTGTGTTATTATCAGCAGTGTTCTCTAGTTGGGAATAACTGCACCGAGTATATGGTCCCTCGGTTCCCCCTTTCTCTTCCTCTCAGTAACTTCCTTGACACTTTCAAGGACCTCCAAAATCTGTCACTAGCTCTCCTCTACCTTAAGAACAGTTGAAACATTTTAATACGGCACGCAAGGCACCAGGCATCCCGTGGCCTGCCTCCCCCTGCTCGTCTTCTCCAGCTCCCACTGCATCCTCACGTGCCTTTTGTGCTTAAGCCAAACAGAATTCTCATGATCCGTAAATGAGCCGTGCTATTTTTATGTCTATGGTTTTGGACCTGCCTTTCGCTTTGTCCTGGAATGACCTTTAACCCCTGACCTGTTTGGAGAATTCCTTCTCAATGCTCAAGCGTCAGTTCAATTGTTACCTTCTCCAACCTTTTGGGGCCTTTTCCAACCCTCCCTCTCCATTCTCTGCTTCCTGTCATGAAGCTATGTCCCTCTTTATTTCACCCTAACACCTTGTAAACATGACATGCTAATAATTAGTAAGCAATATTCCAAGTATTTATGTACTTGCCTCTCTTCTTTATTGAGCCATATGTTTATTGAGGGCAGGGGTTGTATTTAATTAATTTTGGTTTTCTTAGTGCCTAGGATGGCACCCAGCCAGCACAGAGCAGGCACTGCCCAAAGTGGAAAATATATGCTGATTCAAGAATTAAAATAATTTTATGAAACAACACATATTTACTGAACTGCTCTATTTCCTGCACTATGCTGGTGCTGTGGGGAATACAAAAGAGGCAATTATTTCACTACTCTTGCGGACTTTATGGTTTGACCTGAAAGATAAGGCTGACACATTCAAAACAATTAGATGTTGTTTGCTAAAGAGTGTGCTGCAGAACATTTACGGTGGGAGAGCTACATTAGAAAGAGTTCTGTGGTCAATTAAATTTGAAATGTTGCGCATTGTATTCTCCTTCAGAGATTTCAATGGATTTACACTAAATGCTCTGAGAAGTCCTGGGATAAAGAAACCTGGATAAATTCCAAATCTCATGTGACCAGAAGCCCTGTTAATTTCCTGTGGTTCTGAGGAATATAGCAGCCCCCCTTCCCCATGGGGAATACATTCTAAGACCTCCAGTGAACGCCTGAAAATGCTGATAGTACCAAAACGTGTATATAATTGATGTTTTTCCCTATATATACATACATACACTTTATGGCTTTTCTTTGGCATGTCCAAATTGCCTGCATCACTAATCTTGTACCTTGGAGCCATTAGGAAGTAAAATAAGGGTTACTTGAACAGAAGCACTTCGATACTGTGAGAACTGATGTGATAACCAAGATGGCTACTAAGTAACCAATGAGTGGGTGGTATATACAACAAGAACACGCTGGAAAAAGAGGTGATTCATGTCCTGGGCAGGATGGACTGAGATGGTGTAAGATTTCATCACACGACTCAGAACAGCGCATATTTAGAACTTATGAATTGTTTATTTCTGCAATTTCCCCTTTAATATTTTTGGGCTGTGGTTGATTGATGGTAACTGAAGCCTAGAAAAGCAAAACCACAGACTAGAGGGGACAACTGTACATTGATTTAGAGACAAGAAATAGGTGTTAAACTGCATAGATGCAATTAGGCACAAAGCAATGCAAAGAAAGAAGCATCAGTGTAGGTTTGAATACGTAGGAAAATATCCTAGATTGCCCTGTGAAATGTGGGTGGGTCTCATCTAATCAGTTGAAGTCCCAAGTACCGTGTTTCTGAAAATAAGACCTGGTCTTATATTAAGGTTTGCTCCAAAAGACACATCAGAGCTTATGTTCAGGGGATGTCATCCTGAAAAATCATGCTAGGGCTTATTTTCTGGTTAGGTCTTATTTTCGGGGGAACATGGTAAGACAAAAGACTGATCTTCCCTGAGCAAAAAGAAATTTTGCCAGCAGATAGCCTTTGGATTTGACCTGTATCATTGGTTATTTGTGGGTCTCCAGGTTGCTTGTCCGTTCTGCAGACAGTGGACTTACTCACTTCCATAATTGAATGTCAGTGCCTTAAAATATCACACACACACACAAACACACACACACACGCACACATGCACACACACACATACACATGCCCTATTGGTTCTGTTTATCGGGAGAATTCTAATATAGTGAGAAAAGGAAAACTATATAAACGCATTCCTGGGTTGTGAGTCTCCATCTTGGAGATACTAGCCCAAAGGAGAGAGCAGGACCTGTTTCCATTAAGTGGATAGGTCTGCCCCAAATGTAGCTGTAGAGGTCATGGTTTACCATCCTACACACTGGGCCATCTTGTGGCCAGTACAGTAGTCAGGGCTTAGCCCTGCACAAAGCACCTCTGCACAAAGCACCTGCACAAAGCACCTGCACAAAGCACCTCTCCATGTCTTGAACCTCAGATGGCGTCATCTCCCTTCCCTGACTTCTGCTTTCTTTCATCAGAGGCATATTTCCACAGAATTTCTTGATTCACTTGTGGTGAATGGCAAGAATGTGAGGAATATCATACACCACTGGTCCAGAGTAAGCCTAGTGGTTCTGAGCCAAGGCTTGATGGTCAGTGTGGGTTCCAATTTTGGCTCTGCCACTTCTAACCATGTGGCTCTGGACAACCTTTTCTCTTAGTTTCCTCATCTGTAAAATGAGTATAATAACAGGACCTACCCCATAGCGTCTGGGAAGAATAACTGAAATAGTACGTATAAGGTACCCTAAAACTGACACAGTTAATCACTCAAATGCTAGTGACTGTAATGATAATTATCATTACATCTTATCAAGAATTGGTTTTCCAGCCATGCCAGATAGTATTCACAGTTCTTTGATTTATTGACCCTGCACCCTCATTAAAATAATTTTCTATTCGAGCTTGACTCTATAATATTCTACACATCTTTAATGACAACCAGTATTTTAATAGCTGGACACACGCAAATATATAATATGATTCCTGCTCAAAAGGCTCAGAATCTTTTAATCCAGTAATAACCAACTTCCAAGACCCCTAGTTTCTAAGGAGTTTAGTTCTTAATTCCTAAGTCTCCTAAGGCCTCTTACTTTCGTAATGATTTACATTATTGCTCAAGCCCAAAGTTGAGGAATTTACCTTGATTCCTCTCCATTTTTTACCCCTCATATCTAACCCACTAGCAAAGTCTCATTAGTTTCATCTCTTGCACACATGCTCTAAATCTAGGTTCTTTGCATTACCACTGCTAACACCTGTGGAATATAAGCTGTGATAAAAATTATATTCTTCCTTTTCCCCAACTAGGTTGTAAAGAGAACACCTAAAACAAAGAATCGTGTACCAAGAGAAAAATGCTGTGGAAATTTTGTGGAAATGTATAGTCATTTGAAAATCGGGGAAAGGTCCTTGCTTCCTAACCCTCCCCCTTTCATCTGTCACATTGAAAGTCTTTCTTAAACCTTCAGCACAATCCATCCTTCAGGGTATGGACATTTCCAGCCCAGGATAACAAAGGCAACAAGTGACAGATTCTGTCTAGTGGCTCTCCCCCGTATATCTGGAATTTAATTTCAATAAAGCAGGTGACTTCTTGTGGAGGGTGAGCTGAGCTATTAGTTCACGGGACGGAAACAAGGAGGTTAAATGTGGGGCTGCCGATCTGGGCAATGCCCTTGCAAGACAGATGACGTCATCTTCCCTTTTCAACAGCCTTCCTGTCATCTAATTTGCATGAGCTGTGAGATAACACTCAGCTCTGTCTCATTTGCAAGTCTGGAACCATGAGGGACAAACACTGAGACCTCCAACAGTAAATCCAGAGAGTGTAACAAGGTTAACTCTGCTCATTTAGAGATAAAATTGGTGTGCTGGTCACCATCGGGATGAAAAAGAAGGACCTGTGAAATTTCAGGGTTATCTATGTCAGTACATACTGTTACAGCCCCTGAAATAAAACAGTCAGATAAAGAATTTATTGTCCCCAAATTGAGGGTGTCTGCAGAAGACTGACCCTTAACGAATGAATAAATGCTCTTCAAGCAATAGAGCAATCAGCAGGGTTGACAGTCGTGGTTTCATGATGTTTTTGGTGTAAGGTAGGTATGTGTGTGTGTGTTTACTTTTTGTTCTTACTTGGACAACTAGATCCACGGCATTCATTGCCTTCAGTTATGGGGAATGAAAAAGAAAGCCAAGAAAAACTTAACGAATTTTTTCAAAAGAACAGCCTTGCCTTCAAGAGCATAAACAGTAAAGTTAGAAGAATGCAAGATGAGTCAGAGCTAGCAATCAGGCCAGGAGAAACTAGACAGGGATTCCATAGATTGGGAGGTGGAAATAAGTCTGAGGAGAAGCAATGCAATGTGTGGGTAGCTGTTAAAAGTCCCTGAAAATGCAGGGGTGGGGGCATCCCTACCTTGACCTACCTCCTCCAGCTGATTTGGGTGGGGGCATGCAATAAAAAATGACAGGTATATCTGGGAAGACTCTGTGGGAATAGAATCTCAGAGGGTTGGCAAGTCCCCAGAGAGGAAATGGCAGTGATCTTGGCTAGATAGGTCCTTAGAAAGCTCAGTTCCCACCACCTCACCTGTCCCTGGAGCAGTGCTGGAGAACTAGTTTCACTCCCCACCCCCAGCAGCCACCCCTCAGCCAGTAAAATAATGGGAGCTGGTATACAAATACTTAACCTCTGCTGTGCTCAGGTGGGATAATTCTAAGATTACTATATGTCCATTTATGGACTGATTGGTTCACCCTCAGAATTCCTCAGCAGGAAGAAGCTCATACTCATAGCAGCTGCTTTGTTTTCCTTCCCCATCTCACTTCCCACCCTCATACCGACATTTCCTGGGATCAGCTCCAAATGAACTATGGGCACTGGAATCTTTGTCTCAAGATCTATTCCTAGGGGAATCCAAACATAGACATTCATATCTAGGTAAACCCTGCATCCCACATCACAGGACCAAACCCTGACACATTGTAATTTTCCTGGAAGTTGGCACAAGTTGAGAAAAAAGGAAGCACTCTAAAATAACCGAGATAAAGTTTTCATCACCTGTTGCCACGCAGCAGCCTACCCGCCTGTTTCCTCATACCTGCCCCTAAAGAAAGGAGGGTCTGTGAGACGAATCCTTTCAGGGACTTTGCTTCACCTTTGTGCTTGCACCTTATGTCTCCCTGTTTGGCTCCAAAAGGTGGCTGGCTAGTCAATGGCAGGTAAGATTCCCCACTGGGGGGGGGGGACAACCCAAGCCATACACAGCCATGTAGGGACCATATGGGGAACTTGTAGGGTCGATAGAGGTGGGCACAGCCCCCCACCTTCCCCTGGCTAAGGAGAGCCTCTGCCTCTGTGGCTGCATTCCTTCCCACAACCTGCAGGGGAAGTGACTCAGTGACGTGCTTTCCATCTATTCATATGCATAAAGGTTTTGTCCCTTGGGGACAAATACATACATCCTGAGACTTATGGTTCCACTGCCTGCAGGCAAGGGTGATTTGTTTGAATCAGTTTCCTATTATAATGTATGGGATTCACGGATCTTGAGATTGACAAGCTTTATCTCCTTTCCTTCCCCACCTAACTAATAAACGCTATACGTTGGCCCAATTTGGGGCTCAGCTCTTGAGGCTGGAGTCCCTTGACCCCGCTTGCACACTATTCTTGGCTACTGTATTTCTTAACCCTGTGCCGCCCTCCTCACTCCCCACCACTTTTGTCGTGCAGGACACGACAATCACCTGGTTGAATGATTACTAAAAATGGAATTTTAACTCAGTTATAGAAAAACAAAGAAGTGTATATATGTTGGCACACTTGAATTTTGGCCAAAGATCCCCATATATCCATTTATAGACTGATGCATTCACAAAATTTATCTGTCTATTAACAAAAGGAGACTGCTATACTGTCAGCTTCTGTTTTATTGCCTGCCTTTGTATCCCCTAGTTTCCCCACAAGTACATATACAGAACACTCCCGAAGACCCAGGCCTTCCAAAGTTCCTGAAAACCTGAAGCAAATTTGAAAGCTCAGTCATTTTCCCACCTGTAATAGCTAACCATATATACCATGGCTAACCATATAACCATATATATCTATACTGACCGTATGCAACTTAACAATGGTTCAACCCACGATAGCGTGAAAGCAATACCATTCAGTAGAAACCACACTTCAAATTTTGAATTTTGATCTTTTCCCAGACTAGCGATATGCCGCTGTACGATACTTTTTCATGATGCTAGGCTGTGGTAGTGAGTCACAGTTCTCACTCAGTGGTAAGATCATGAGGGTAAACAACCGATACTCCATAGTGTACTGTGTTGCCAGTGTTTTTGGATACCATTGTGTTTTGTGTTTTCTCATTTCACCATGTTTATAAAATGCCCATATGAGTATGTGTCTGCTGCTTCTGGTGAGAAGGAAAGGAAGGCAATTACTCTTGAGATGAAACTCAAGATAATCGCCCAACTGTAGGCTAACATAAGTGTTCTGAGCCATTTAAGGTAGGCTAGGCTAAGCTACCGTGTTTGGTAGGTTAGGTGTGCTAAATGCATTTTCAACTTGCAGTACTTTCAACTTACAATGTTCTGTTCTGTAACCCCATTGTAACTTGAGGAGCATCTTTATAACTTTGAGTTGCTATATATATGTTCTGGAACTTTCCATTCCTGGTGCCACCCCTTGTTGGCTATAGAAGTGAGTTATTGCTTTGGTGCATGCTCTACAATCTGGAAAATTTCTGTAGCAGAAAAAATACATTTATAATACTGAATTATTTTTTCTGGTATTTTATTATCCCTCTTGGCTGATTTAGTCATGCTCTACACTTAAGTTCTTTATATAGCCTCCACAGGAGTTTAAATGAGGGAGGGTTAGTGACTTCCTGCAACCTCACTGCCAGGTTTTTAAGAAAGCAAGTTTCAGGTCAAATTGTACTACACACACAAAAATTTTTAGAGAATCATTTTATGGACAAGGCACATAACAGTTTGTACAATCTGCTGTGTAAGCTCCATAAAATCTCTACTTACTGTATTTTAGGGTGTTTGGTCCATCACTTGTAGGATGCAGACATGGCATTGTTTCAGAGGCAGGATTCTGTTCATCTTATAGTTGGCATCAGTGGAATAGAAGCCTCTTCAGTAAGGTTTCATAGAAGGCCATTTAGGGATCGATCCACAGGGGCCATCTGCAAGGGAAAAAGTCGGGAGCCTGTTCTTGCAAGAGTGGGGCATCTCTCTAAAACGTTTTAGCCAATCCACGTATCTTAAATACTTTACATTTTCCCGGAGAGTTCCATATCTAGCATTCATCGCACTATTTAATGTTACACATGTCAGAAATAAGACCCATTTCTGCTACTTCCTGGGCTAATTAACCAAATTTCAGGTGTTGATTGCGATATGAATAATAGAAATGTTTGTGGTAATTGCCTGTGGACTGACTTTTCGCATATAATACCAGCTGACTACCCTCATTCAGACACGCAGGTCTTTCTTTGCTTTCTTTTATCAGGGAAGAGATGTGTTAGTAGAAAGTACAGAAAAAAATCTGCCTCTTTCTGCTTTTGAGTTTCTAAGTGTCCTGGAAAGGGTGCTTTTCACATTCAGATTGTTAGGGAGAATGCATGACAATTATCCAGGCTTCTCCCAGTCCCATAGAAGGGATTCACCAGGTCTGGGGGAGAGATATCTAGGAGAAGTGAAGAGGGAAAAGTTTGTTGGGGCTGAAGTCAAGGTAGCCCACCTGAAGGGATGATTTTTTGGTGAGTCAGCGTCCTCATACTTCAAAGACTCTATTTGAGCAAGTGGAAACATCCCACCAAGTGACCATAGCCCATCAACGGTGAGGGGGATCATCCAGTCTCCCTGCTAGTGGCCATGGTGCCTCACTTATGCCCAGGGGCTATGTTCTATTTCCTTCTCCTCTAGGGAGAATTCCTCTTTACCAGTCATTAGCACATGGCCTACTGACCATCCAGCAAGAAGATGCTTTATGTACTTGGAGACTGCTCTGTCCCTGTTCAACTTATCCTATGTGAACAACCTATCACCTTGCTCCATCTTGTAAGATCCCAAGACATTTGTAAGCCACAGAGAAAGGCACGAGAGGGTCCCCGAGGAAGAGGGAGGAGCCCTAGTACCTGTCATGGTAGCAATGGTGAGAAAAGGTTTGTTCCTACGCTTGTACTTGGGTGGTGTGAAATGGAAAGAGCTGGAGGGTCTCTCTGAAGCAAGAAAGTGGTACAGCCACTAGAGAATTTAGGGGAGGGTATCCCCACCCTGATTTAGATTGACAGATTTAATTCTCTGAATTAGACAAATAAGAATTTAATTACTTTCTGGAAAGGCACCTCAAATAGCTGTAGTCTGTGGAAAATGTGCTGTGGACAACTTAGCTATCTTTGTTTGGACTAAGCTTATCTTCATATGGCCTTAATGATCAGTTCTTGGGTTGATCTTGCCTCACTTTTCTTTCACTGCTGGTCCCCACATTTTGGCCTGATCCTTGCTGGCAATTAATTTATTATGACATACACTAAGTTCTAAGTTTTCAAGAAGTTTTGCCTCTTCAGATATAATTTACTTTAGTCTCTACATTTAGTGAAAATAAATATCCCAGCTTTAGCTGCCTATAAGGAGAAAGCCTGTCTTAGGAAAAAAATCGCTTTTCTAAGCCTTCATCTCTGGGGAAAAGTAGTTCTGAAGGGACCCCAAGGAAAAGAATGAAGAAACTGCTCATTGCTAAGGTTTGGGCTATAAACACCATGTAGGCAACTCAACAACAGCAACAACAAAAAGAAAGAACTCGATGAAAACATAGGCAAAGGACTTGAATAGATATTTCTCCAAATGGCCAATAAGCACATGAAAAGATTTTCAACACCACTAATCCTTAGGCAAATACAAATCCAAACCTCAATGATGAAGCTTATAGGATTGAGGGGAATAAATATTTAGCAATCTCTTAGCCTATCTTTCTAGAATATCAGTTATCTCAGTAAGAGTTTGGAGATTAGATGAGTAGAATGTAACATGATGTGGATATCAACATCTCCTTTCTTAAGTACAAATATTTTGTGTTAGTGATTGAAGGAGACCCATATACTTTAGAGGGAGAGGCACAAATGAAGAGTTAACATTGAGATGGGGAAATTAAGGCACCTGACTTTCCTTTTTATCCCAAGGATAAATTTTAAAGTAGAGTGTTTAGAACAGTCTTAAAATTTTAAAACATTGGTTATGTTCTGAATTGACGGTGCCAAGAGCCCATTCCCCTGTGATCTATTTTTCACAGAGGTGATTTGACAAAGGCTTGGAAGAATCATTTAGAGTCCATGACCTATTTCAAGATGATTGACCCATACACTGTTTCCATCTGTGTGATCAAAAGCTTCTGCAGCCTACTTCTGATGTGTCAAGCCAGCTGGTTACGTCCTTTCTACCTGAGCAATTATAAAAGCACACCACAGACACTTGAATAGTCTTTTCAGTTAGCACTTTGGATCTTCCTTGCTTGTTCCTGACGTAATATTTGTCTGATCTAACCCCCTTCTGACATCAGACTTTTGATCCCTTCCCTCAAATCTCTCATTTCTGGCACTGTGGATTTTCCTTTTTTTAAATTGCTTTTTTCTGCATCTTATTTTCAGATGTTTTCAATAGATTTTGGCCTGTGGGCATGTTTCTTCTTCTTTTCATACTGCCTCAGATAGGTTGCCACCCTCTAGTTTAAGGTTTTTGGAGTTTTTGCTTATCATGTGGACCACGCCACATCCTAAGGACAATGTTTAAACAAAGCTCAAGATAGATCAATTCTTACTTCTAAAAAGCCTTTAATTCTTATTAACATCCTCCATCAGGTAAATTTGAGGGTACAACTATTCAGTAGTGTATAATCGAACCTATAACCTGCCAATTCTTCATGAAGACAATGAGTAGAGGGCTGCTCTTATAAAAAACATGGTTTATTGTACTTTGAACCCATTCCCAAGGGACATACAACTGAGCCATTAATTAGATTAAACTGTTTTGCAAGGATCAAAATATTTTTGTTAGGAATATTCTTCAATTTAAAGTGGTTAATCGGATATAGGCATTCCTCAGAGGTATGGTGGGTTTGGTTCTAGATCACCATAATAAAGTGAGTATCACAATAAAGTGAGTCATAATTTTTTTGCTAGTGAAGGGTCTTGTCTTCAATTTGTAACCCAACAGAACACCTGTGAAGCACAGTAAAGGGAGGTGCACTAATATGAGGTATGTCTGTACTGAATAAGGGGCTTTAACATTTTACAATTAGGTAGAAGTCTACACATATGTGATAGAGGTCAATGGATTATAAAGTTGGAGCATTTAGAGTTTAAAATATGTGTAACTTTACTGAACTAGAAAATGACTAAGAGCTCTATGCTCGTGTGTTTCTAAGCAGATTCTGCAATATCTGGTATTTTGATCTATGTAGATAGACTATATTAACACACACCTTAACTTGGATCATCCCCTTGGCCAGATAACTTCTAGGCATCTACATTGCTTTGATATCTCTTTGAGTGACTTTCACTGTCTGGGACTGGACTGGCTGAAATAGTTCTAAGTGGCTGGAAGGCAGGAGGCGTTATACCCACTGTGTTGAACCTCCTGCTTCAACAACTATATCTTCTCCTTTTCTTTTAGGTGTTATGGGCAAAGCTCTGGGGTTATTACTTACCTGGTGGGAAAAGTGGTTGAGAAGAAATGGAGAGTCAGAACCTCGCTCTTCACAACAGGGCCCTACTCCCACAGAACGATCATGTGTGGCCAGTTCCAAATGCTTCAGATTACATATGTTCCAGGTTAACGTTCACACTTGCACTTTTCAGAGCCTACACCACTGTGGTTCTTTCACAGGAAGACTGGGCTCCTCAGATGTTGCCTCTCACCGTGTCCTGGGCGTGGTACCTGGAGAGAACTCTTTCTCCATTAGTTATGATGGAGTAGGTAGAAAGGTGGAAATGAGCAGGAGGCGGAGGGAACTAGCCCCACTTAGGAGGCCCTTTGCAGCTGCTCCTACTTACCTAGAAGATACGTTATTAGAAGAAGAAAAAAATGCCAGAGAAGGAGGGAAAACATCCCGCTTATCAGAATGTCCATCCTGTTTCTCAGGACCATACAATTCTAGCTTGCCCCTTTTTAATGAGCTTCTCAAATAAATCACGGGAAATTGATGGATTCACACTTGTGCCCTATGAAGCAACCTTGGGAACAAGAAAGGAGGACGGGCCAGCCAGCAGAAAGAGAGAACGATACTGAAGTGGGAGAGGACAGACAATTCTACCCATAGAAATAAAAAATGCACACGATGAAAGGAAGCTGCTTCCCTCTCTTAGGTCAGCCTGCTCCATGTCTCGGAGTGTACGCACTTTCACTAATAAAGTTCTTTTTGTCTTATGCGTGGACAAACTCTATTTCTTGACTGAATTGTTCCTTCAAAAAGAGAAGAACCAAGGTAAAGCATCCTTCCCGGTCACAGGTACAGTCCTGTGGGATCTGCAAGTATAAGCCTCCTAGGCACAAGAGCCAGGTGATCTAGATCAGAGGTTCCCGTCTGGTGGCAGCTGCAAAAATCAGACCTCCAGAGGAGGTTATAAGTTTCAGCTGGACCAAGGCAGAGGGAGAGTGTTAAGATGGCGTCTGCCATCCTACAGCACTGAAGAGTCTTTCAACGGGCCTCTAGGTGTGTGTGAAATTAGATGCCTGCCCCTCAGGCTGACAGTTTAGGGTAAGTAAATAAAGACTTTTCACAAAAAGTCTGGGCACTTTTCCACCGGCTGCATCTCTGCTGGACCCTGGGGCCGGTGAGTACAAGATGCTTGAGCACTTTAAGAGCTTTTTCTCAGGTCGCTTATAGCCTTATGTGTCTGGTGGATGATGCGAGCCCATTTGATTTTAAAAGATAGATGTTTTGGGGATTCCTCTCAGGTGCGGGTCTTAAAAGCTGGGATGTCTGATGTGGGGTTCAAACCCTTCGGCTCTTAGGGATAAGCTTTGTGTTTTGAGTTTCCTCAAATTGTGAATTGCTACTCCTCTCTGTGGTGGGGTTTAAAGCGAGATTTGTGTCTCAGCCTCTCTTTAGCCCGTTGGATGTGTTTTTTTCCCCCCATTTGCCTGCCATGTAGTTGTTGCTTAGCTAGTTTTGCTTTTTTTTACCCAGAGGAAATTGTTCCATATGTAGCTGTAGATTCAGTGTGTCCTTGGGGGTGTGGAGGTGGGGGAGGTGAGTTCAAGATCATCCTGTGTCACTGTCTTGAACCTGAACGTCTGTAGTTTTTTACCTAAGGTGAGAAACATGTCCCGAATATTCTGTGGTCCTAGATAACCAACGTAAAGCTGACATTAACACAACCCCGCAAAGTTCACAAAGATTAATATGCTGCTGAATTATTTAAAAGGATTGACAATTCTTTATCTTATCCATATGCATTGCTTGGTGATTTAGCTAGCTTGGTGCCATTATGATGAGAAGAGATTTTCAGAGATAAAGTTAATCAGAGTGGCCCTCAGTTAAAAATCAGCTCAGAGCTAGATAAAAATGTGTACTCTGTGGGACAAGAATTGACCTCACAAATATATTTCCACTCTGTTATGCTGATGTGTCTCTTCATTAACCTCTCAGAATAGCTTTGTTGGAAGGAGGTACACTCCTTCAGGAGGGCTGCTACTTTTCAATGGCTTTAGTTACCAGGATGGAAAGGTAGGAGCAAAAAAAACAAAACCAAAGGTGGTCAGAAATCCTCAGGATAAACACCAGTGTGACTGGATTGGCTCTGTAGTCCTGGGCTCTGGAATGCCACCGGACTTTCTTTGCTTATCCTCACTCTCCTTGCTCATGTATTGGGTTAAATTGCAGCTATGTTATATTATCTTCTTTTCTGAAATGGATGCCCATGAACCCCTGGAGTTGTGTGATGCAAATTAAGCTGTTTGTTCTCAGCATCTCAGAGGTAACCCACATAGGCAAAGTCTAGCTGATTTATTATTTCAATATCCTCATCTTAGTGCCACCTTTTGTCATTGCCACATTCTAATGTCTATTTTGAAAATTTGGTGGGTAGTAAACACCTGAAATGGTGGGAGAGAAAAATCAACACGCTTCCCTCTGGGGATAATTTGGGTTAGGCTTTGCTTCTGGACTCAGAAGGATAGCTATGAAAAATGGGAGAGTGGATTTAGTACTTGGCAAAGACACAGGCTTGAGAATCCTGGCTGGGGAGAGAGCTTCCTTCAATGGGTCTGTTGATGAGTTGAGCTTTTGACTTGCCCTATGCTGCTCCTTAGCTGCAAAGCCTGTTGGGAGCAAAGCTAGGCTATCTCAAAAACAACAACAACAACAACAACAACAACACACCATTATGAGCCTGTAGAGGGAGACAAGACATCTCCTGAGATACTCATATCCCCAGCTGCCAGCAACACTACTGGGCTGCTGAGGACCAACAGCTGAGTACCATGGCATTCCAGAAAGAAGGAAGAGAACATAATTAGCATCACAAGCATGAAAGCATTTCTTTTTTGGGGGAATGGGGGAAGGGCATATAATAAATTTTCCAACTAAGTTTTCCCACTAAGAAGGATTCGGATTATAATGAGCCTGTATGTCATACTAAATGAGGAATTTGAACTTTATTCTCTGGATGTCTTTTAAAAAGAGAAACGACCTGATTAAATTTGAGACACATTTGATAGCAGCCCTGAGAGCCCTTGCCACTTCTCCTGGAGGTGAGGGGACTTTTGGGGACAGTAGAGTAGAGTTGCCCAAGGCATGGCTGGTGAGGTCATAGACACTGGGGATCCAGCAGGGTCCCCCATCAAGATCAGGGAACTTAAATTCTTTTTAAATTTTGAATGAATTACAGAAATTGTAAAAATAATACAGAGAGTTTCTGTGTACCTTTACCCAGTTTCCCTCAATAGTAACATCTTACAAACTGTGTAGCATAATATCAAACTCAGGATATTAGCATCGGTACAATCCACAGACCTCATTCAGAGCTTACCAGTTCACGTGCACTCACTTGTGTAGTTCTGTGCAATTTTATCACGTGTAGATTCTGTTAGAATCACCACAACCAAGAAATGGCTCCATCACCTCAAAAATTCCTCATGCTATATCTTCACAGTCACATCCATTGTTACCCCACCTCCTCGCCACTGCCCCCATTCTTAACCCTTGGAAAACACTAATCTCTTTCATTACTATAATTTTGTCATTTTTAGAATGGTACAGGAGTGGAATCATGCAATATGTAACCTTTTGAAATTGGCTTTTTCCTCCACTCACCATAATGCCTTTCAGATTCATCCAAGTTGTCTTGTGTATCAATCATCAGGGGATAAGTCCACAGAAGTTTATTCTATGCCTACAATGTGTCAGTTGGTAATAACTTAAATATTTAATTAGAGGCCTTGAAACAGAGGTTAAAGAAAGTGAAATGGTGACCAAGTGGTAAAGGATTCAGAAGGATAATTATTACATGTGACTTGTCTGAAGTCCATGGGAATCGAGTGACTCTTTCTCAGCCATAATAATCATAGGTGCCGCTGTTTTTTTTTTTTCTTTTTCCCCTTGTGATTTGTGGTTTTCCTGGTCCTTTGTCCATTTGCAAAATGGAAACCAAAGTCATTTTCTTCTGTGTTTACCTCATGTTTTCTTCTGTGCAGTGTTGTGGGAATCATGAAAATTAGACAACCTTGGTTTTTGTCCAGGCTCTGCCTTATACAAGCCTCATCACTGAGTCTGAGATTCT
This sequence comes from Rhinolophus sinicus, assembly GCF_057876585.1. Taxonomy (NCBI): domain Eukaryota; kingdom Metazoa; phylum Chordata; class Mammalia; order Chiroptera; family Rhinolophidae; genus Rhinolophus; species Rhinolophus sinicus. The sequence goes on from NC_142512.1 coordinate 32,583,777, forward strand.
TCCCCTGTAATGTGGGGTATTTGAAATCTGCCTTTTCTGTGCACAGTCATTGGTAGGATTAAATAAGATTACATATTTCATTTTTAAAGCAATACTTAAACTGTCAGAGATTATTTGATTGTTTTTAATATTGAGATGTCCTAATGACAGGATAAAAAATTTACTTTTCCGTTCCAAAGCCACAGGTTTAACACATGAGAGGCAACTTGGTATAAAAAAAGAGCAGGACTATCATATCCCAGCTATTAAAAGTTGTGTCGCTTTGAAAGTTTGTCTAACCTTTCTCAGGCTCAGTTTTATTTTTAATCTAAAAATGTATTTAATACCTATTTTGAAGGGTTGTTGTGGTGACAGTATAAATAATATAAAAAGGCCTTGGTGTTTAATAATGACAGTTCCTACATTATTACAAGCACTACTGTGATTTTCTATTTTAGTTTCTGTGAGTTGATTCCTTTTGGAAAATACATGGTAACTTAACTGTCAGGTTTAACACAACAGTTGAAGATTGTCACTTGCCTGCTTGTGTTACTCTTGTCATGTGAAGTGCCACTGCCCTGTCCCCAGCTGCCAGATTGGGAGCATGATATGTACAAGTGAGAAGAGCATGGATGTCTTTACTAGTGAACTTCATAAGTACCGATTAAGAGAGTGGTATTTCCTAACTATATTTGATCACAGAATGCCTATCTTTGATTTAGAGCATCTCACAGTGTTAGCGAGCCATGTGATAATCTACTTTGGGAAATACCAAAATGATCTAAGCTTGTGCCAAGTGATAACTTATTCCCAAATGATTGGATCTAGGGATGTATTTGAAATAACTGCAGAAAGCAGAAAAGAAATACACTCACATGTAGATATGCCAAATAGAAATGATGGAAACACTGAACAGAATTGTCATCAAAGATCATAGTTTCAAACCTCATGCATTTATGCAGTAGCAATAAAAAAACAAAAAACCTTTTAAGACCGTGATCTTTCCAACTAATTGATTTAGTTCTACTTTGAGAGTTTGAAGGTTTATATGACATTTCTTGAAATATAGCTCATTTTGGCTGAAAGGAGTCACCAAGAGATTCCATTATTTTGATGTATTCCATTCTTTTGAATATTATGTGGGACAGATTTTTATTTTTTCTTTTATTTTTTAATAGTGCATTATAGTGTCAGGTGTACAAAGCAACTTAATAGTTAGACATTTACAACCCTCACAAAGAGATACCCCCCGCCCCCTAAGCTACCACCCCTCTGACATCTTATATAGCTGTTACAATACCATTAACTGTCTTCTTTATGCTATATGTGGGACAGATTTTTCTTTCTGACTTTATGCATTTAGAATGCTCCTGAAAATGTGTTCCAATTCAAAACAATTGGAAGTGCATTAGATGAAGTTAAAGAACAAAAACCTAGAAAATTCTTTAGTACATCGGAGGATGCTTTTGTAGTGAAAATAGCTTGCTTGATTTATTCATTTGTTTATTTTTCATATTTTAATTTTCATAAGTACAATGTTTATAATAGAAATAGAGCTGAAAATGGGAGATAAAGATCAGAATCTGGGAGATAATGGAATGAAAGAGAACCATAGCCAGAAATAAAGCAAGAGGGTTTCCGTGATGATTGTTATAAATGCCATTCAAGAACCTGGAGCTTGTATCATAGGCAGTCAGGAGTTGTGCATGGTTTAGGTGTGCACAAAGAGCAGGGATTGAAGTGTTGGTTAGTTTTCTCCATTGATTTTCTTCCCACTTCTGGAAAGAGCAGAATGAGACTACTACTTCTACCACATGGGACAATGGACTTCTGCAATAAACAAAACTATTCTTGGAGACTAGGTAAGCTTCCCACATATTTCTATTGTATTTCTTTGTCCATTGTAATTCCCTCACTAAATCTCACAGACTAGGAAACCCAGGAACCTGGCTTCATGTGGGGATGGGGTGAGTTTAGCCTGAAGGCCACAGATCATGGAATTAAAATGGACCCAGAGACCAAACAAAACCTCAATTTGAAGGGACTTGGTAGAGGCACAAATCAGGTCGATATCAAAGAGGCAGACTCTGAAAAAAGAAATACAGAACAGGCAAGTTTGGCTTGGGATATAAGTGATAGATCTCGAAGCAAGGAGACCCTGAAACTCTGAGATATACTTCCAGGGGTTTTGATAGAGATCTTGTGGTGGTTGAAGAGACTTCACAATACAACTTCTTTGCATACAACTTTTTTCTCAACCCTGCCCGCCCCTGTGCTCTGCCAAAGATAAAGTTGGCTAGAATTGCCCTGGATACACTTGGTAGAAGACTCCGAGGTCTCAGTAGAAAGAAAAATCATGGGAAGTAGATTCCCCAAATCAATCCTCTGGGTATTAAACTTTTAATACGTTTTTATATTAAATAGTTGAAGTTATATTCCTGAGAAACAAAAACAAAAAAGTGACTCTTAATGGACCCGGGTGTTGGTTCCCTAACTTAGGCTCAAAGCAGTGTTCTTTCAGTGATTGAAGAAGTGCATGAAAAACAGTTGAATTAAAAAGGGCTCTACTTTTTGGAAAACCAATGATGTTGACATTATATATCACACAATGTTAACTGGGTGTGATAGGAAATTTATTTCACTGACAGTTAGTGTAATTTGGGTTGGCAAATATAGATCAAAAGTGCTTCTATGAAGAAAGGCAGGGGGAGCATCATTGATCCTGTTAATTTGGGAAAGACATTAGATGTCTGCCAGTGAGATGCCTTCATGATTAGGGGTATGTTTAGCTAAACATTAATCCTCTATTCTAAGGTGATGAGTTGTTCCTCATGGAAGTTTGGTGTGGAATTATGGTTTATAAAGTAGTTCTAGTAAAGAACAATCTTGTGGAAATGGCACTAGGTATGTCGTTAGGAAAAAGAATGTATCTATAGAATGGGAAAACCAGTAAGATTTCTCAATAGCCTTCGAGACAAAATTTTAATGCTTCTCGGAGATTTATTAAGTGCCTACTTTGTGCTAGGTATTCTTTTAGATTCGGGAATCAGCAAACTTTCTGTAAAGGGCAGATAGCAAATATTTTAGGTTTGTGGTCCATCTGGTCTCTGTTGTAACTGCTGTACTCTGTCTTCGAAACACAAAAGCAGCCATAGACAATATGTAAACGAATGTGAGTGGCCATGTTCTAATAAAACTTTATTTATAAAACAGATGGATGGATTAGGTTACAGACTGTGGTTTGCCAATCCCTATTCTAGCTACTGGGGGTACAGAGGTGATCGAAACAAATGAAGTTCTTATATGGGGCTTGCTTTCTGGCCATGAGGTAGGGGTAGGGGAGCAGACACTGTGAATAAAGAAATAAATCAATAAGCAAGAAAAAAGGTGACATTGTGATAAGAGTTCTGCCAAGAATTAAAACAGGATGCTATTTATGATGGATGACTGCTTTTATGTGTCTGGGGAGAAAGACCACTCTGAGGAAGTGGCATTTAGGTTGAGATATCAATGACGAGAGATCCAGCTAGACACTGACCTGAAGGAAGAACAGTCTGGGCAAAAGGAGCTCTAGTGAAGATTTTCTAAGTTGGGATGAGCTGGGTGTGTTCCAGAGACCCAAAGTTCAATGGGAGCATAGTGGGTGAGAGAGAAAGAAAGAGAATTATTTCTTATGGAAATAACTCCAAAGAAAAATACATGTATCATGGTTTTCAGCTTGGAATTTTTTAATAGTGCAAAATTAGAAACATAGTCATTTCCTTCATGGGAAGGAATGCATCTTATTTATTCAATAACACGGAACACATGAGACTGTGTGTAAATGTTGAACTACATCTAAATTTCTGGCTAAAAGTAAATGACTCATTCAATTATAACAATTTGATAATTTTTTTCAAAGGCATTAAAACTATCATACTAGTCTGGAATATTTTCAACTGCAATAACTAATTCTAACTGGCTTCTAGAAACTTGAGTTTATTCTTATATCATAAGATGTCTAGGGGTCTGTGACTGCATGAATTGTTGCAGGGGCTTGGTGATCTCATGGCTGATGTCTCTGAAATTCTTAGGCTTTTCTCTCACAAACACAAAGCAGCTTCCAAAGCTCTACGTAGCACATCTAGATTCAAGGCAGGAAGAAGAGGGAGAAGGGGAAAGCCAGCAAAATCTATTGCTTTTTCCAGGAAAATGAATGCCTTCCCAGAAAAACCCTTTCCTCCCCCAGTGGGTTTTCCTTCAGGTTTCATTGTCAGAACTTAGTCACATGATCCCACCCCCTGCTGCAAGGAAGGCAGGGAAACAGGGAACCCGTTTCTCATGTTTGGTTTAGATCAATCATGATTTATCACAAGGCTGGGTACATTGCCAACTTCAAATAAAACTGAGTTTCTGTTGGTGAAACGAAGGGAGAATGGGAATTAGAGAGAGAGTGGAAATTGGAGAATGGAAATCTTCTGTTATGAAGATTACATGTCACAGAAATGCTAATTATAGAGAAAAAGAGTATAGCAGAGTTAAGAATTGTATCTACACTGTTATCACTATATTAATGTAAATTACCAAACATTTGAGCAGTGCTTATAAATGTGCTTTATCTACTTTAATTCTCATAACTGTGTGAGGTTAGATAATGTTTTTCTTCCCTCTTATACGTGAACAAAGATTTAGAGAGATTAGGTAATAAATGCCCATCCAGATCAAATCATTTTCTCTGATTGTAAATCCTGACTTCTCTCTGTATAAGATTTGTGTCCAGAATGACTCCTTATGTAATAATCTGTACACAAAGGTATATGGATAAATAAGAACAGCTCATGTTTTATGGTTGGGTTATAAGTGAAATGTATGTAATATTTTTTTAAAAAATTCACTTATAAAATTTTAATCTTCAACATAAAAAATTTGGAGACAGGAACATTAATTCTTCATGGGAAAAGAAATAATTTACTGTTTTTGACTGACATGTACTTTTTAAATTGCTGTACTTGGTAATTTTTATTTTGGTCCCTGTATGTATTTTTCTTGAGAACATAACATATACAGTAAGTATACAAATATTAAATGTACCAATTAATGAATTATGTACATATGTAAACTGGTGTAACTACTACCCAGCTCCAGGAATAGAACACGTTCAGGGTCCCAGAAGTCTCCATCTCCATCCCCACCCAGTAGTTTCCCTTTCATGAAGGCTAACCACTATTCTGACTTCTATCATCATAGAAAATATTCTGTCCATTTTTTAAATGTCAAATAAATGGAATCATAAAATATGGACTCGTTAGTGTGACTTCTCCTGTGTAACATTTTATCGGTGAGATCCATCTGTATGGTTAGGTATATCACTAGCTTGTTCTTTTTCATTGCTGTTTAGTATTTCATTGTGTATGAACAGTCCACGTTTATTTAATCTGCACTGCGTATGGACATTGGGGTTATTTCTAGTTTTAGGCTATCATGAATGAAACTTCTATCAACATTCTTGTACCAGTCTTTGATGGACATAGCATTTATTTCTGTTGAGTACCTCTCCAGAAGTGGAATTATAGGGTTGTAGGATATATATATGTTTAGCTTTGGTAGAGACCACCAAACATTTCCCAAGGTTGTTACAATTTACATGCCTACCATTGGTCCATATCCTTGTCAGTATTTGGCCTTGTTGATCTTTTTCATTTTAGTCAATTTAGTGGGTGTGTGGTGGTAGTTCATTTTAGTTTTATTTTGCTTTTGTTTATTTATTTTTGCTAATTAAGGTGAGCACTTTTTCATGTTATTGGCTATTTGATATCCTTTTTGGTGAAATATCTATTCAAATCTTTTGTGCATTTTTTAAATTCGGGATGTCTGTCTTTTTCTAATTGATGTTCAAGACTTGATGCATTCTGTTATATGTACATATGTATTTCCCACTCGATTCTCTTTTATACTATTTATATTGCAAATATCACTTGATACTCTTTACTCTTTTGGCTCTCTGTTCCAGCCAAGTCAATCTTCCATATTCAGTTTTCTTTGGCTAACGCTTGCTAATTCCTGTGACATGTGCGTCACATACCTCCCCACGGTGAATGTCCCTTTGTCTTTCATGATCAAGCCATGCCTCTCACCTTCAAAACACGGTTGAAAACTTACCTCTTAGAGGTATGGATGTATGGATAAGCATCCATAACATACAATCACCTTAACAATGATTTCCTTCTCTGTGTAAAGAAGGTTGACACGTTGCTCGTATCGATCCTAAGTTTGCATGTGTACATGTGTGCTTGTGTCATATCACATTAGTTGGCACTCGGTAAACATGAATTCTTACATATTCTTACATTATATTTATCGTTTGAATAATTTTAGGAAGTGCTTCACTTGATTGTTCTCATTTCTATCTTCCTTATTCTCATTTGCAACTTCAACCTTCTTAGCATCTAAAAATTAAGGTGGGTGGGAAGGTAAGGCATTTAGAATTCAGTGTTTATTGTAGTGTAAAATGACCTCCCAAGAGTTCTAACTTTTTCATGTTTAATTTTGTAAACATTTTACAAGTTTGAAATCAACCACTTACGTAGAAAAGTACATAAACATTATAGAGTGAATACTTTGTACTTAGAACCCAAGTAAAGGAATATGAGAGCTTTTAACCCGCAGAGGCACTGCTCCATCAGACGACATCCTCTCCCTTTAGAGTATCTTCTATAATTAATTTTATGGTAATTAATCCCTTGTGCTTTTAAAATTGTTTTACCATTTATGAATGCATTCCTGAATCATATAGTTAAGTTTTGTATGTTTTTGAGTCTTATATAATATGAATTCTAGTGTAAGAATTCTTTCGCGTCTTGCTTCTTTGGCTCCACATTATTTGAAAGATGAACTCATGTATCTAATGAATGTATTTTTATTTTTACATGTATGCGATTGTATGGGTGGAGTTGTGTGAATTACTGTGGTTTATTTATCTGTCATATTGCTGATGGACTTTTGAGTTGTCCCCAGTTTGGGGCTATGTCCCCAGTTTGGGGTGTTATCAACATACTTAAACAGGGATCTCCGTGAACATTTGTATGCATTTCTCTAGAGTATATACCCAAAAGTAGAATTATTGGTCATATGGTATATATATCTTCAATGCTTCTAGATAATGTCAAAATGATATCTCCGAAAAATGTGAGGAAGACGGTCACGACAGGCAGCTTTGAATGACCCCTAGCCAAGCTTGATTTTTGAAGCTAGTTCTGAAGGCAAAGAATCTGACACAGGGCGGACACTTATTATTTCACCTGCAGTGAGAACAAATGTGTTCTTGTGGAGGAACCAGGGAGAAAGCACGGTGTGATAGGTACATAGGCCTATCACAGGTATGGAAACTAGGTATGGAAACCCTGGCTGCTGTGAGGGAGAACAGGGTGTTCCAGCCCTGCCTCCACTGCAAAATTGCTGCCTTGACTTTCACCCCAGGTGCAGTTTCTTTACCTAGAAAATATGTTAACACAGACACACAGAGATGTAATAGAGAATAAACAAGGTATTGGGTGCAAAGTGCTGAGCACAGTACTTGGCACATGATAGGTTCTTAAATGTCCCTTCGCCTTCTCTTTAAGAAGGAAAGTATTAACCTCTCTTAATGCTCCCCCTTCTAGTTCCTGAAATGTATGGATGAGACTTTGAGATGTGTCGACATTCAGGGTCATTTCTAACCTGCCCAAATTCTTAGGTTCTCACCGTCACTTCTTCTGGGAAAAGAAATGTATAATTTTATGGAGTGAATCTTGATAGTTGTAACAAATCTTGCAGGGTGACCGGTCTCTAGTCGACTGAAGAAGGACTCCCTTAAGAGAGAAAACGATTAAACCTTGCAGAGTAAAGTACAGTCTTTAAGTTACGCCTTTTGTGTGAGGGCGCGTGTGTGCCAGACCGACCTCTGCTCCCACAGGCCAGGAAAATTTCACTTTCACCAAATTACATATAGTGTGTGTATGGGTGAGTGTGCATTTATATGTACAACACAGTTTATCACATTTCTTTGTTTATCACATTTACGTGTGCTTGGGGGAATGACACAAAGAGCTAACCATTGCTCATATCTAGCAAGATTTAGGGAATTTCCTAGAAAAGAGTAATTTTTGGTTTGTGGAAATTTTTATTTGTGTGTTAAAACAATCAGTGAAAAGTTATGGAGCAGCATGCAAATTTGCATGGATTTTTAAGATAACAATGTTTTAGGGAAATGCGGTACTTATAGTGGGTCACGTTGGGCTGTGCCCTCACTCCTTTGGATACATATTAATTTTTCTATCAGGAAGAGAAGAAAAGGTTGGAAATTAATATTATATATGGAGTCTTCTCGTATGCTTTTAGACTGTCTGCCATTTTCCTTCTGTGGCTTTTGTTTCTAGGACCCTGACAAACTGCACCTTTTTTCTCTCCTTGGTGTAGACAAAGCTGGGACTGGGCTGGGGGGTGAGGGCATAGGGTTGTGGTGGGGCTTGTTGGCTCCCTTGCTTTTTCTCAGAAAATATCACCCTGGCTTCTAAGTCTGTGTTATACATGTAAGTGCACACTCACACATACACAAAACTAGGCGTGATTATAAAACCCTCCAACAAAATCCATACATTCTTAAAAACAAAGTCACAAGAAATCAGCGAATCTAGATTAATACATTTTAAGATTATTAAGGTAATTTCTTTTTCTCTGCCTATTTCATATACAGATATGTTAAACTTCAGATTCTAGCCTAAAACCATCTGCAATCGTCTAAGTGCTTAAATTCTGTCACACATTCTACAAGGTAGAATACTACATTTCACTCTTGTAAAATGTGGGGCTTGGTCTGGTTCTGTGCTCCCTGTAGTTTCTTTTATATTTCAAATTCTAGGATTCCACTTTGAGTTTCTCTCTGATTAAGTGTTTAGTGTGACAAGGGGAAATTGAGTTTAACATAAAGTTAGCTTGCTGCAAGGACTCAGGTAATTAAGAAATGTTCATTATCTTGGCAAGACCTTTTTAGCTAGCTATATTTTGCCTTAATTATGGTAATAATAACAAAGTCAGTGAACTTACCACCTTTCCATTAAGTGCCTCCAAATATTTTATTCAGAAGCACAATGATTCTAAGAGGGTCGTGTGTAATGTGCTCTCAGCACGATGAGCCTTATCATTTGATGCGATCACATTCTTTTTGAGTTAAAGGTGAAAACTAGGTATGGAAACCCTGGCTGTTAATTTAGTATAGACCATTATGAAAGCCTTTACAAAACATAGTTGTTAACTTTCTCATAATGATCTAGGTACTTGGTGTTTTGGCATGTTTCCTATTAACTCTTGCTAGAGGTCAACTGTCAGTGGTCTTTCACCTTCCTATGTGTTCAGGAATATATATTATAAGATGTGTGTTTTTTTTTTTTAAATTATATGCAGTAAAATTCACTCTTCGTGGTGTACAGTTCTTTGACAAAGGAATAAAGTTGTGTATCTGACACCACAAATGACTAAAATGGTGTATCCGATACCATAGTCCTGATACAAAATATTTCCATTACCCCCAATTTTTCTTATACTTCTCCTTTGTTGTCAAATCCTTCTCCCAGCTCCCACCTGTTGCAAACACGAATCTGTTTTTTGTGACTATAGTTTTGCCTGATCAGAATGTCATATAGTAAAATCATACATTATGTAGCTTTCTGAGTGTGGCTTTTTGACTTAGCAAGAGGCATTTGAGATTCATCTATGGTGCCATGTGAATCAATACTTTATTCTTTCTCATTGCTGAGTTGGATTCCATTGTGTGGCTGCATCACGATTTGGTTATCCATTCATAAGTTAAAGGACATCTCTGTTACTTTGTTTTTGGTGATTATGAATAAAGATGCCATAAACAGTTACATTCAAATTTTTGTGTGAATATAAATTTTCATGTTTTTTGGCTAAATACCTCGCTGTGAGATTGCAGGGTAGTATGGTGAGTCTATGTTTAATTAGAAGAAACTGCCAGACAGTTTTCCAAACTGGCTGAACCATTTTGTGTTTCTACCAGTATTGTATAAGAATTCCAGTTGCTCACATCCTTGTTAGCACTTTGCATTGTCAGCTTTTTCTATTTTAGCCATTTAAATAGAAGTATAGTGGAAACTTGTTTTATTTTTAATGATGCTGATGACTTTTTAATATGCTTATCTGACAGTGAGTGATATATCTTCTTGGATGATATATCTGTTCAGATCTTAGGCCCATTTTTAAATTACGTTATTTATTGTCTTATTGTTGAATTTCAAGAGGTTTTTTATGGATTCTGTTTACAAGTTCTTTGTCAGATATGTGAATTGGAAATATTTTCTCCTAATCTGTGGCTTGTTGTTTCCCTTCTTTTTACCGTGTCTTTCATAGGGCAAAGATTTTATGTTTTGATGTACAATTTATGAAGAATTTTCCTTTTATGGATCAGACTTTTGGTGTCCTACCTAAGAACTCTGCACAATCTAAGGTCACAAAGATCTATATTTCCTTCTAAAAGTTCATAGTTTTACATTTTACATTTAGATCTATTTTCAGTTAATATTTTATATAAACGTAAGATATAGGTTGTGTTTACTTTTTTTTCATATGGATATCTCATTGTTCTGGCATCATTACTGAGAAGACTATCCTTTCTCCATTAAATTGCTTTTGCAATTTTGTAAACAATCTGTTATCTGTATATGAGTAGGCCATTTGTGTACTCTCTATTCTGTTCTGTTGATCTGTATGGCTACTCTTTAACCAGTATTACATTGTCTTAATTACTGTAGCTTTATATTAAGTCTTGAAAATAGATAATATGAGTCTTCTGACTTTTTTTCTTTTTCAGAATTAATCTGGTTATTTTGGTACCTTTGCCTTCCCATTTACATATTAGAATCTGCTTGTCAGTACCTACAAAACAGGGGTGGGATTTTGATTGGGTTTGCATTGACTCTATAGGTCAGATTGGAGAGAACCGACAGCAGTACTTACTCTTCCAATCCATGGATATGACGTATTTCTTCATTTCTTTAGAGCTCTTTACATTTCTTTCATCTGTGTTTTGTACTTTTCATCACATTGCCCAGTACACATTTTGTTAGGTTTATACCTAATTATTTTGGTATTATTGTAAATGGTGCTGTTTCTAATTTTGTTTTTCAGTCATTCATTGTAATATATAGAAATATCATTAATTTTTATGTCTTTACTGTGAATCCTACTACATTGCTAAACCCATTTAATATTTCTAGGAATTCATTTGTAGATTCCTTTGGATTTTCTATGTAGACAATCATATCATTTGCAAACAGGGAGTTGTATTTCTTCTTTCTAATTTGCTTTTTTTTTTTTTCTTCTTCACCTCAACGTATTAGGTAGGTCTTTTAGCACAATATTAAATCGGTGTGGTGAAAGCATACATCCTTACCTCTTTCCTGATTTTGGCATTTAGTCTTTCACCATTAAGTATGATATTACCTGTAGTGGTTTCTATAGATGATTTTTATAAGGTTAAGAAAGTTCCCATACATTCTTAGTTGCTGAGAGGTTTTTTGTGTTTAAATCATCAATGGGTATAAATTTTCTCAATTGCCTTTTCTGCATCTATTGAAATAATTGTTTGGTGTTTCTTTGTTAGTCTGTTAAGATGATGAATTATATTAATTGACTTTTGAAAGTTGAAGCGACATACATTTCTGGGATAAATCGAAATTGGTCATGATCCATTTTATATCTTGCTTAATTTGATTTGCTAATATTTTAACTCTATTTTCATGAATTTTTGAACTTAGATTTATGCTCTGTATTTTTGTTGTTGTTGTTCTAATGTCTTTGGGTTTGGTATTCAGGTAATGCTGGCCATCTAAAATTATTTTGTATATATTGTCTTCTCTTTTATTATATAGCAGTGATTGTATAGGATTCATATAATTTTTTCACGTCTTTTGTAGAGTTGGCTAGTGAACCATTTGGGATTGGAGTTTTTTGTTAGAAGATTTTAATTCTGAAGTTCAATTTCTTTAGTAACTATAGGATAATTCCAGTTGTCTAATTTTCTTGAATGACTTTTGGTATTTTGTAATTTTCCAGAAATTTGGATCATTTCATTTATGCTGTTGGATTTATGGGTTTAATGTTGTCGGTAGTACTTCCTTATTATCATTTTAATGTCTCTGCTATCTATTGTGATGTACTGCTTTTATTCCTGATTTAGAATCTCGCATCTTCACCTTTTTATTTCTTGGTCTGTCTTCCTTAATGATTATACATTTTATTGAGTTTTCTCTATTTTCTATTTTTGTATAATTTATTTGCACTCTTAAGAAAACTTAGGCGAAGAAGAGTCTTATGTTTTTCCAGATATATACCATTTTTGTTGCTTTTCTTTTATTTCTGAAGTTCAGATATCCCTCTGCTATTATTTTCCTTCCACTTGCATTTGTTTTAGAGCAGATTTGCTGGTGATTGATTTTTCTTTATCTGAAACTTCATTTGTTTTCCTTCATCTCAAATGTCTTTATCTTGTCTTTTTTTAGGAGGGTGCAGCTCATAGTGGCCCATGTGGGGATCGAACTGGCAACCTTGGTGTTATTAGCACCACGCTGTAAACCAGCTGAGCTAACCGGCCACTCCTGTCTTTATTTTTGAAGGATATTTTCACTGGGTACAGCATTCTAGGTTGATAGTCCTTTTCTTTCAACACGTTAAAGATGTTTTTCCACTGTCTTCCTAAGAAATCCACATTCTTTTCGGTCATTTTTCTCCTTTTATGTAAAATGTCCGTTTTCTCTGACCACATTTAAGATTTTGTTTTTTCTTAAAAATAAGACACCCAGGGTACAAAATTTTAGGAGGCACTCACTTACATGTACACTCTGGTGCATGTACAGGGTTGGCACTTGCACAACCCTGAGAGCCAGTGCCCTCTTAAATTTTGCCCCCGAGATGCCTACGTTGCCTCACCCTACCCTTCCCTGCTTGTACTCTTTAAGTCCTGGGGCTTCTATCTTAGTTTCTCCTGCCAGCGAAACTAAGAGTTTAGGCCCTTGTACTATCTTGTAATTCCATACAACTGGGCTTGCCTGTGTGGTGATGAGGGAAGAGCAAAGAGAGAAAAACTTAACCGGGATATTCCCCTATGTTCTTTGCATGACAATAATCCTTTTCCTCATTTTCTCTGGCCAGAGAGAAGGTTTTTTTCTCAGTGTTTCAGGTGCCCACACAGCCCTCCCCACTGAGATTTCCTTGCATACTCTCTGGCTTACAGGAGCCCCTTTTCTTGGTCCTCTAGTCAGAAAAAGGATGCTTCTTTCAGTGTTGTTGCTGCCCAAGCCAACTGTGCATTTTTACACTGGAGTCAAAGAAGAAGAAAATGAAGAGAAAAGACAGAGGACTCAACACTGCATTGGTTGTTTATTAAATTTTCTGATACTGTTTATTCTTTCAGAATTCTTAGGTACTCACTTTTTGTATTCTGTGCAGAGGTTTTAGTTGTAAGCTGTGGGAGAGAGGCTGTGTAGTGAGCTTATTCTATTTTGCCACTCACTGGTACTTCTAAGGTGATTTTAAAGCTTGAAAAACATATAAAGATGGATCAACTCCTGATCGACTATGGAAGCGGTGGCCATATTTTTTGAATCATTATCAGGGTAAATGGACTGGCACCTTAAAATATATCTCTGGAGGCAAATTATTTGAAATTGAGTTTGTTCTGGAAAATCTAGGAGGAGTGTTTATCAAATCTTTTTGATCTTAAGACTGGGTTAGGTGTCTCTTCTCTATATTTTTATACTAGTGTGACTTACTTCCTTCTTAGTTCTTACCACACTGAATTGAAATTGTCCTTTTCCTTATTTTTCTCTCACGTTAATCCATTCCATTCTTGAGGAAAGGAGCGATGTCTTATTCCCCTGGACATTCTTAGCATCTAGCAATAGTGCCTAGCAACTGATAGGCACTGAGTAAATATTTGCTGAATAAATGGACGAACCAAACTATGGAAGACTCATACACATCTTTTCTATATATAAGTGTATTATTTACCCAGAGGTTGTAAAGTCAACCTGTCCTTTGAGACTGAAATTCTGAGCTAAGTCTAATACTTTCTCATACATTTTTACAGCTCCTCAGGGACTTAAGTTCTCCTGGTCACCTTTTCACATTGGTAATTCAATCCAATTGCAACTTACCTTCTATGACTCTTCTTTCTGCTATACAGTGAATCAAACATGAATTTAACTTTTTTTCTTTGTTTACGCCTCAAATCCTTTATGCAAGGTCTGTGTGCACATATGTGCATATATGTGCATCTGCAAGTGTATATGTGTGTGCAGCCTGTGAGAAGGTCCAGGATGATGGAGCATTATCACTTTGCAGACAGAAACTTAAAAAAACTTAACACTGAGTATTAGATGTTTCTAAGAATCTGTCTACCATGTTGGCAGATAGTCTCCTTTCTCTCCCTAGATTACATTTTCCTCACATTATTGTGCAGAATAATTAATCTTTCCACCTTTTTGTTGAGTTTGGGTTTACTATTGCATATACAGAGACCCATTAATGAGCTCTAGCTAAAATGAAGAGTAATCTAAAGTAAACTGAAGAGTCATCTAAACCGTTTAGAACAAGAACTGGCAACAGAAGAACAGGCAGAGGCTTTAAAGCTTCAGTTTCCTTTCTCCCTTCTCTTAATGACTGTATAGAGATTTATTTTTCAATTGGTATGATTTAAGCCACACTCTCAACCCTTCTTTTCTACTTCCTCCATGAAACACAGAGGCAGCCAAAGTCAGCTTTGGATTTCAGATGACAATTCATCCTGTTATACAGCTTGACACACGTACATGTTCATTTCCCAAAGATCAGAAAAAGGCACACTTCCCTAAGAGGCGTATCAATGCCTGTTTGCAAAAGAGCATGAGATTTGGAGTCGGAAGACCTATTATTGAATCCTGATAATACTGCTTCCTACCTACATGCTGTTGAGATGAGTCAAAACTATGGAGGACTAACATAACTCATACATCTTTCCACATAAGGATACTTACATATAAATCCCACAGTTTGGTTCATTTATTATCTCTTTGAGCCTTAGTTCGATCACCTATAAAATGAGAATAATCATATTATTTGGATGCAAAGTTGCTGCAGGGATTACATGACATATATGCAAAGGCATTCTATTCTGTAAAGCGTTGTTTGTGGTACAAATCATACCTGTTATTGTCATTGTCATGTGTCTCAATTTTAACAGTGATTATCTCATGAGGAGTTATTTACTTTTCAACATTGAAGCCAAAGGCTGCCATCACTCCCCATCAGTTTTGAAGCAGGTACTACATAAAGTGTAAAGCATATACTTTGCTATATACGGAAGTCCCTGGAAGTCAAATGGTGGCTAAGGGGAGCTTCTCCATACATAGAGAGTGTCCTATACTTTAAGGGCACTTCTTTCTTATCACCATACCTCAGTTTCTTTCCTTCCTGTATGGATTTCCATGTGGTGGCAGAAAGGATAGGAGGTGGTGAGAAGAAAACAGAATATAAGTGGAGAAGGTCTATAAGGGCCTCTCGTCATATCCAAGAAATTTGATCTGGGCTGGCAAGGATTCTGTCATCCTCATAGAACAAGCAAATTCAATGCAAATATGCTCTGTGGTTCCCTGCGTGTCTGTGTCCTCAGTAGCCCAATGACCAAATCACCTTGAATAGAAATTCTTGGTTGTTTTCAAACAGCGGCTAAATTTGATCAAGTGATCTGGATATTAAAATTCAAAATTTATCTCAAGGAATGTTTGGAGTGCAGGCAAATTGTGAAATAGACTCTTGCTGAGGCACTGTAGCTACAACTTATGAATCACAGAACTCACATTATCCATGTCAAATCTCTTATGAGAACAGCACTTGCTATTTCTTTGGTTTGTACATGAATTTGATTAAACAAAAAGGGAAAAAAAAGTTCTGGGAAAATACTTCTAGTGATCAGCTACTAAAAGCATATTAGTGTGGCCAAATGCTTTGATGTTTTTATATAAATCCACTGGAAGCTACATGGTCATCTTTTAATTCCATTCATTGTGATAAATGTCCACACCAAAGTCCCTGGGTTTGAAAATTTAGTCTGCATCATGTCTTGCTCATTAAAACAATTCCTTTAAAAATAAAGACACTTGACAACAAAATGAAAGAAGTTGAAACAATGTAAGTCACTTGCTATGCCACTATTCTAATCCAATAATTGATTTCCTAGTTTTCAGATGTCCTTTCAACTCCACATGCATATACCGGGGGTGGGGGTGCCAAAAAATGTATATAGGTGGACACTTTGGTCAACATTCCTCAAGCAGTAGTTCGCAGTAATCAGAAGTGTCTGGACGCTGATGGTAACCACTTTGAGCACCTGTTGCAGCTGCAGAAGTCAAACGTGACTTGTATGCGTCTTTTGTTATCAGTATATATTGAGTATTACAATTTTAATCCAGTTTTCCTTTCTTAAAATGTGTATACATTTTTTTTGGCACCCTCTGTATTTTTTTCTAGTTGTTCTTACTCTGTTCTGCCGAGAATAAGACCTAGCCAGACAGTCAGCTCTAATGCGTCTTTTGGAGCAAAAATTAAAGAAGACCCAGTCTTATTTTACTAGAAGACCCGGTCTTATATAATATAATATAAGACCGGGTCTTAATATAATATAATATAATATAATATAATATAATATAATATATAATATAGTACAACCGGGTCTTATATTAATTTTTGCTCTAAAAGACGCATTACAGCTGATTGTCTGGCTAGGTCTTATTTTCAGGGAAACACGGTAGTGATCTGATTTATAATCTGCTTTTACTTAACATTATACCATTAAAACGTCCCATGGTGCTATATCGTGTTCATCATTATCTTTCTTGATAGCTGCTTAATAACGTTTTGGCAGTATAATACTACATTATTCTGTTAACTTAATGTGCCATCATTTACATAGACACATATATTGTTTTTAAGTATTTGCTGTTACAGAGATTAATGCACTATCTTCATGGGTATAGCTTTTTGTTATTTTGTTCCTTTTGAACATTTTCCGTGTATTTCTTTATTAGAGCCTCCTTTTTTGTGAGTAAACTATTCCTATTTATTGCCCATTTTATTTACTGGTGGTTTCAGATATTTTCTTTAAGATAAATTAACAACTTGCTACAAATATTTTCATAATTTTGGTTTTCTTTTTTAATTTACGTTTCATTTTTTGTTGCAAATGACTTAATTTTAGATGATCACACAACTCTTCAATCCTCTTTATGATTTCTTAGATTGCTTTACAGGGGACTCGATCATTTCTTTAAAGATTTGCTACAGAATATTGTGATTGCTTTCTATTTTCCTAAAAAATTGTGATTTAACTTGTAATCCTTGATTTTATTTTGAAGAGTTGGGACTTATATACCTCAAACTGGCAGCTTTAACAAAATAATGTATTTTCAAATTTCTATGTGTAAACATGGAGAAAGATAAAATTGATAAGCAAACATGAAGAAACATAAAAAGAAATTCCAAGGGCAGCGAGTTAGTACAAACTGACTAGTGTGCAACTAGTTCTTATTTCTTCACATGACCAAATTGAAAAACTGATGAACATTTGAAAAAATTATATCCTAAAAAAGTGTTTCCCTATTTTTCTATTTTCTAGAAGATTTTATATAATTTTGAAATTATGTATTCCTTGGACGTTTGGTGGAAATCTTTTGTATTATTACTTGAGTGTGGACTTTGTATAAAGATTTCAGAAGTTATGGAACTATTCTACTTCCCAAATCTATTTTGTTAAGTTATTATTTTTGCTAGTATATTTTCATTTCATCTAAGTTTTCAAAATGTTTGGCATAAAATTGTTTACAGTGCTCTTTTTAGCATTAAAAAAATTATCTCTGTTGTAACTATAGTCATGCCTTAATTTTAATCACATTTTAATTTGTTTTCTCTCTCTTTTTCTGGATTAATCTTCTGGAGAATTATCAAGCTTATCTCTTTAAATAGTTGAATTTATCTCTGGTGATGTTCTTTAATGACTTAGTTTTCTATTTCATTTATTTTCTGCTTTTAAGTTGATTGCTTATTTCTAATTTTATTATGCTTCACTCATTAATTTTAGACTTTTGTTTTTCTAATATAAGCTTATTTTAAAGCTAAAATTTTCTTGTAAATACCATGTTTTCCTGAAAATAAGACCTAGCCAGACATCAGCGCTAATGCATCTTTTGGAGCAAAAATTAATATAAGACCTGGTCTTATTTTAATATAAGACCTGGTCTTATTTTAATATAAGACCCAGTCTTGAATAGAATAGAATAGAATAGAATAGAATAGAATAGAATAGAATATCGGTATAATATAATATAATATAATATAATACTGTATAATATAATATAATACTGGGTCTTATATTAATTTTTGCTCCATAAGATGCATTACAGCTGATGGTCCAGCTAGGTCTTATTTTCTGGGAAACACGGTAGCTAAAATTTCCTTCTAAATACCATTTTAGGTTTTGATATGTAATATTTTTCTCCTGAGTATTTTAACATTTCCATTAAGATTTTTCCCCCAACTTTTCAGTTATTTAAAAGAGGTATTTTAAATTTCCAAATGTATGGAAATTCTTAAATTTTTCTTTTTATTATTGATTTCTAACGTAATTGCATTGTGGTAGAAAAACAATCTATATATCAATTTTTTGAAATCTTTTGAGACTTAACTTATTGTCAGTATTTATAACTGCTAATTTTTGTAACTGTCCCTAGTATGCATGGAAAGAATGTATATTTTGAAATTGACAGGTGCTGATTTATATATGTCCATTAATCAATCACATTATTATATTGTTCAAATCTTTAGTATCTTTGTTTTCATGTCCTTGGCTTATTGGTAATGTGTGTGTGTGTGTGTGGGGGGGAGGTGGTGGAAATGTGTTGAAATATTCCATTATGAGGGTGGTTTTTAAATTTTTTCCCCTGTAATTTTATTGTTTTTTTGCTGGTTCATTTTGAGGCATTTTTTATTAGGATGATACAACTTTAGAACTAGATGAGTTGACATTTTCTCAATGTTAGTGTCAGTTACTGATAAAAGTTTTTTCTTAAAGTTTATTTTGTCTGATAATATCTCTATGCAAACTAATTTTAAAAGTGTTTTCCTGGTATATGTATTTTTTGTCTTTCGATTTTTATGCCATTTCTGAAATTAAAAAAAAAAAAAAAAAAATCCAATCAGACAATCTATCTTTTAACTGACAAGTTTAGTCCATTTAATGAATTGTAATTATTGCTACATTAGTACTTCTTTGTATCTTATTTGATGCTAATTATACTTCCCATTTTCATATACTTTTCTTTTTTTCCCAGAGTAGAATAATTTCAACATCCCTTCTAGCTCTGACATTCTATGGTATTATAAAGTAGATAAAACTAAATAAAAAGTAGTGTGGTTCAAGCTGTACATTTAATAGCAACCAGTGTGCGTGAGAGAAGTCAGGAATGGCTTTACCTGAGCTCATTCTTGAAGGACAGATTCAATGTAAATGAGCAGAAAGACAAAAATTAACAGTAGGAAGCAAGATGAGTGTGCAGTGTGAAAGAAGTTTATTTGGGAGCAGAAAATTAACTGGAGGTCAGGGAAGAAAGATGTTAGGTCATGACTACCAGAAGAAAAAGACTTAAGAGCCTAGGAAGAAGGGGAAAGGGGGAAGGAGGAGGGCCTGAAAGATGATTATTGCATAACTTTAAGCATAAGAAATATTGCAAACATATCTTGTAGAAGTTAACATCAGAGATGAGAGAAACAGCCTTAAATCTTGCAGTGGGTCTTCCTAGTCTCAGAGTCATAATGCAAAACAATCTTACATTCCATATACTTTTGATATGGGAGAAGTGGTTGGAAATAAATTGTTCCTGGTGGCCTTGGGTGCAGGGACAGGTGTCAATTTTGACCCCTGAAATTCTGTTTCCACAAGAATGGTCACACATATCACTGGAAGTGACATTCAAGCTGTCACAACATGCCAGGGTCCCCACATGTTGTCTCTCTGTGGACTTGTCCTCTGGGAGAGATGATTCTTTTCTGAAATGTTTATTAGAAAGCTCAGAAAGTAAACTTGACTTCCTAGCACCGTTTATAGTTTTTGTGAGTATAAGGGCAAAGGCTATCTTACACAGTGTTATAGAAAATGTTCATAATTTTGGAAGAAGAGAATGGAAAACACTGGTCAAGAAATCCTATTATAAGAGAGCAAGGTTTGTGTGCCCTCATTTACATTCCAGCCTGGGAAACAGTCTTTCATTGGATGATAAGAGAAAAGCAGAAGCTTTTTCATGACCCTTCCATTAAAACCAAATTTATGAGTTAAAAAAGAAATAATGACTGAAAATTTACAAGAATTATGAGGCAAGAATTGAGCAGCGAGTTCTGCAGCTTCTGCTCTTGCTATCACTAATAAATCTGTGCTGCTCTTATCCCAGAGAGCTGAATCATGATGATAAAACATCTCTCCTACATTAGCAATCTGAATGGAGTAACAAAATGTCACTTTGTTGAAGATTACATATCGGCAGGGGGTCAAAAAAGCAAATGCACAATTCAATTCCACAAAATCTCCCCTACGCCTACTGCCAACTGAAAGAAACTGTGCTATCAGGGCTGAAAATTTTGCATAATTTTCCTCAGGCTGCATTTGGAGTTTTGTCATCAGTATATCTAAAGGTCACAGTACAAGGAAAGCTGAATAATGTCTGTGATGCTCAGCTATCAAAACTCTTTTCCATAAGCCCACAATAATCAGAAGAGTATGCGACTAGCACAAAGGTAGAAAGATTGATCAATGGACAGGCTAGGTGACCCAAACCTCAAGTATGTGTAAACTTAGTATACAGTTAAATCCTTAAATCCTCATCTCACATCATATACCAAATTTAAAAAAAGTTAGATTTTTAATGTGATGATATACACACACACATTTCAAGAAACTGTCAGTGATTATGTGTTTAACGCTGTGAGGGGCCTAAGGAGCTGTAATATTTGCCTTTGTCAATTTATACCTTTGATGAGAGAAGAAAATTCCTCCTATCGTGTTTCCCCAAAAATAAGACCTAGCTTGACAATCAGCTCTAATGCGTCTTTTGGAGCAAAAATTAATATAAGACCTGGTCTTATTTTTACTATAAGATCGGGTCTAATCTAATCTAATACTGGGTCTTATATTAATTTTTGCTCCAAAAGACGCATTAGAGCTGATTGTCTGGCTAGGTCTTATTTTTGGGGAAACAGGGTATGTCTGTTTCTCTGTTCTCTTTCTTCTTTTTCACTTCTTAAAGAGATTTGTATAACATTGTTTCTCAACAGAAGATAACATTCACACTTCTAAAAACAGCTTTTCTACCGTTGGCTTAAAATTCAGGTGTTCATTGGAATTTTCATGTGATAGTCTCTTTAGCAACTTCAGCAAATCTATATTTTTCAATATTTTCCAATGCAAACCATATCAGAACTGATTTCTAAAAGCATTTCATCTCCATTAGAATGAAACATTAAGTAACATTTAAGGCAATGTTTAACAAAGATGAAATTTATTTTTTGAAGACAATATAAAAACAGAACACAATCTCAGGTGTTTATAATGAAAATAATTTAAAAAAAATCCCTGATGAACATAAAATATTTACATACTATAATAATATTAATATACATAGTATGAACTATGGCTGGCTCATTTTGGGTGATGAAGCTTCGTCTCATTAGGATTAAAAAAAGAAGGAGATGAGGCTGGGGATGGGAGAGAGAAACCTGTTTGATTTACTCAATGGATTATTTTAATCCCTTCTGAGATTGTGGAAAGCCTGGAGTTCACATTGACTTCTTTCCCATATGCCTCCTTTGCTTGTTTCCCTGTACATATTTTAAATTGTTCTGTTTCAATTGAAAGTATCAAACTCCAAGTGGCCAGTTAACAGGATTCCAACAGTTTTAGAGGAGTATTTGAGAAGTAGATTTTGGCATCCAAGAGGTCTGGGTTCAGATCCAAGCTCTGCAGCTGTTCTCTGCATAGCCTTCAAGGTTAAATTTTGTCATCAGTAACAATGGGAATGAAATACCTACTTTAATATTTTGTTGTGAAACCAAATTAAACATTTGACCTACTTTCCCAGTTAAGTGAATTAATGAAAGTCTTAGAGTCCATGTACCTATTAGGTTCTGGGCTTTTTCTGAGAAACCAAGCTCACTGTGGGATGTAAGTTTAGTTTTTAAGAAGACTATATATGAGAAATGAAGCTGTCCTTACAAAAGGAATTAATGGAATTAATCCACTGAGCTATGATAAATGAAGGGGACTATTGATTATCTGCAAGGATACGAAACAATTTCCAACGAAATGTTAATGTGCCCCATGTTAATAGAGCAAGAGGCGCATCTTGCCTGTTTTACTGCCTTCTGCATCCCTCTTCTCTCTAGGTCTATAATAACTCCTGTTTGGAGATTCAGGCCCACTCCAATACCAGAAGAAGCTTCACCCGAGGCAGAAGGAATTAACCAGTTCTGACCACACAGTCTCAGCGTAATTTCTTCTAGGTATTGATGCACAGGCCTGAGATTGCACTTTTATCTTCATTTTTGTTGTTGTTTTTCAAATCCTTTTCCTGTGCACCATCTCAGACAAGGGGCTGATCTTTGACCTTAGTAGTCATCGTAGGCACCAGAGTCCTCCCTCTGAACCTTTACCCAACAGCTGCAGGCCTGCTATTCTTAGATGGGACATCTCACTTCTATCTACCTGTTTGCACTCTAGAGCATTGTCTGCCTCGGATTCTTTCTTGCTCGTGTTGTTCACTCATGGGCAAGCTCACTCATGATACTAACTTTTGACCGGAATTGAGGTAGCAACGGTCTCCTAGAGAATGTTTGTCAGTCAGACCAAACCTCCTGTGCTAATTTACACTTGAGTTGTTTGAACAAATATTTATTGAACTTCCTCTGCGTGCCAGGATCCCAGGATACGAAGATAACCACGATTGAGAAATCCTAATGTATAGCACTGACTACTCACAAAAAATAAAATAACTGTTTGTTAAAATTTGAATGGGGGAAGGGAGTCTTTAAGGAAAGGGGTGTGTGTGTGTGTATGTATATGTGTGTGCAGGTAGTAATTCATCATGATTGAATAATGGGAAATAGTTGGCTTTTGCCTGATGGTCAACATTGTGCATATTTGATTTCCACATGAAACCGGAGTACCTACCTTCCTAGGCTGTCACTGAAGTCAGTTTATGAGCCAGTGCTGGGAAATGGAATTCAGCATAGCTGGCATGTTCCTGAGGCAGCAGTTACCCATGGAGAGCTGTGGTGGAGACAAATTGCTTCTCAATTTTATGTGACACTGACTTGTCAACCCAAAGGATGCATTTCATTATCTGTGATTTTGCCAAGGATTAGTCGGGACAGCTCATAATCAAAGCAACACTTGAGAGTTTTGTTTATTTATTTCTTAAACATAGTTTTTTCCTTCTATCATAAAGGAAATTAAAAACAAAAAGTGAAAAAATACAGTTAGAAAATACTGAGAGAGAAAATGGAAACTGACAAGAAAGTCGTCGCAGTCCATTTTTCTAGATATAACAATTTCTACCTATAACAGCCCACGGGAATGGTCCTTCCTTTGTCCTGGGAAAGGATTCAAGGGTCAAGAAGTGATAAGCTTCCCTAGCCCCTTCCTTTTTGAGATGCCTACAAAGGAAACATATTTTTGTGATCCCACTCCATTTTCTTAGGTTGGTGCAAAATGAA